>NC_092875.1:24511120-24753620 GCF_028372415.1 Notamacropus eugenii | reverse complement strand
ATGTAGCGGTCCCCAGGAAGATGACTTCTTTATTTGACCATATCCATTTCATGAAAGCGACCTACTAAGGAAAGCATCGAGGACGTGCCCACGTTGATGGCCAAATGACTCCTTCTCCTTAGTCCTAAGTTCTGTCATTTATAAAATGAAGGGAAGTTGGACCAGATTCCCCCCCAAGTACCCTTGAGGCATTTTCCAGCTCTAGAACTAAGATCCTGGGGTAAAATGTAGGCTCCTTGAAATGTTGAACTACATATTAGTGGAGGCCCTGCCTTCGTCATTAAACTTCCGTTCATTAATGTATCATCTGCCTTAAAAAGCTAGTATACGGGAGATGACTTCAGCTCAACAGTTCAACAAACATTGATTGTTGAATTCAGCTGATCTTTTCTGAATTCAGTTGTCATAATGTCTGTGCGGATGCCTCTTGTCTGTAATGCCTATTACATTAAATAAGAACCAAATGGCACCACAGTGGATAGAACCGCTGACCTGGAGTCCAGAAAACCTGAATTCAAATCCAGCCTCAGACACTTAAAAAGCTGTGTGACCCTAGGCAAGTCACTTAGCCTCTGTCTGCCTCAGTTTTCTCTGTAAAATGGGAATTAGTAATAATTAAAAATAATAATAATCCCATCTAACTCCCAGGGTTATTGTAAGGATCAAATGAGATAGTATTTGTAAAGAGATTTTCAAGCCTTCAAGTGCTATGTAAAGACTTTCATTCTTTTCTTCTCTCTTTGCAGCAATTCTACTGTTTGGTAGTGTTGAGTGGACTTGCTAATGTCTTCCAATGAGTGGAGAGGAGCTGGTCCTTAACTATGACTTTTTTTAGTGCGACCTGGACTTCCTGCTGTTAAAATTCCTTCTACCTCTAATGCACTTCATCTGGAGTGGGCAGTCTTAGCTGCCTGGAGTCACAGAAATGACTTGCCCAAGGTCACACAGATGGTATGTGTCAGAGAAAGAACTTGAACCCGGGTTTTCCAGAATCCAAAGCCCACTGCCTGTCAACTATAACATGGTCTTTCATTTGGTCGTGTAACTTCTAAATCATTTATTTTCTTTTAAAAATATTTTGATAGCTTTTGTTTTGGCATCACCTTTCCTTTTCCAGCGTATGTCCCTGCCCTTCCTACCAGTCTAAAAGTCATTCCTTATAACCAAGAATAAAAAAGAGGAATGCTAGGGTTAGAAGCTCAATTCCATGTGGACAGTCTCGGGCGGGTAAAGGTGGGAACTTCTAAATCTTAGAGTTCTCACGAGACCCCCCAGGAAACGGCTGGGAATCGAGGTGAACCGAGCTATCTCGTGTATTTCCTCCTCTTCCCGTGAGAAATGTGATGGGAAAGAGCTCTCCCCGCCCTCGAGATTGTCCCGGATTGGAGCACACCTAGTTACCTAACAAGCACGGTATTCAGATGCAAACTTTGCTGCTGGAGAGTCTAAGTAGGATCAGAAAAGCCTGAAAGCTCTCTTGGGCGGAGGGGCGCGGAGCGGACAGGACAACAAGGCTCCGCTTTTCCTCTCTCTTCTCTCCCCTCCCCCTCTCTCCCCACTTATACTTCTACTTCCAATCTCTTATTGTAAGATCTTTGCCTCCTTGGGAGATCTTTCTCTTTCCCTCCTAAGGAAGAATTCTCCTGCACTTGTAACTAGACCCTGAAATAAAGCTCAACCCTTGTTCGACTCTGGAACGTCCTTTCTCTCATACGAGCATCCGGTTTGGCCAACCAAAGACCTCGGGAGGTGAGGTAAGAAGACTCGGGTAGCCCTCAGGCCTCTAGGCCTGGCAGAGGAAGGAACCCAGTTCAGCAAAACTGGCAACCACCAATCTCACAGAGCAGTGCATGCAATGTTCTGCCCCCAAGGTCATCCTCTGCAAACAGGAGAGCCTTTTGTCTCTTCTTTGGAGTCTAGTTTGGTCAGTGTAATTATCTGGAGTTCAGTTGTAATAATAACAGAAATTTACATGGCACTGCTTAAGGTTTGCAAAGCACTGTCTCCATAGATTCTCTCTCTTTCTCTTTTTTCTTTTTTTTGGTAAGGTAATTGGGGTTAAGTGACTTGCTGAGGGTAGTACACTATCCACTGTGCCACCTAGCTACTCTTCTGTTGATTCTCACAACCACCTTGGGAGGTAGACGTTATTATTATCTTTTTACAGATGAGAACACTGAGGCTTAAGCAACTTGCCCAGGGTCACATAGCTCAGAAGTGTTGGAGGCTGGATTTGAACTCAGGTCTTCCTCACTCCAGGTCCAGTGTTCTGTCCACTGCACCACCTTGGCCAAACAAATCTAATGGCTGTTTCAGAGATTGCTTCAAGAACAGAGTGGCTCAACAGGTTAGATCAGAGACCTTCAAGTCGGGTAGTGCAGCCAAGGGGATTCAGAAGCACTGGACCTAGAGTCATGCAGACTTGTCACACTTAGGTGTGATCATTGGCCAGCCATTTAGCTCCTTTAGACTCAGTTTCCTCATTTGAACAGTTGGAATAATGTACCCAGGACACATCTCCTAAGGCTGTTGCTGATGCTAGTTAAGCACTTTATCAACTTTAAATTGTTCCATAAATAGGCTGGGGGAAGGGAAGAAAATGAACAAATCAGGAACCATGTCCATGATCACCTTCCATCAGCTGCTTGTCTTCCCTGTTAGATAAGAGCTATGGTAGTTCTGGTCACAGATGTATATGGAGTTGTCTCATTTTTGCTGAATTGGGATTCATTTAAAAATGTTGTTGTTGTTAGATGTCTGACAATTCTCAACGTGTGAGTCATCCTGCTGAAAACGAGAAATAGTGCCATGATTAGAAGGGACTGCTTATGATTGGCCAGTGTACATTTGGATGAGATGCTGATTTCAGAGCTATCCAAGTCAGCCAAAGGAGGCACAGAGGTACTGCTGTGGTTCAGTCACTTTTGGTCATCTCTGGCTCTCCGTGACCCCACTGGGGGTCTTCCTGGCAGTCTTCTTGACACTGGAGTGGTTTGCCATTTCCTTCTCCAGCTCATCTTACAGATGAGGAAACTGAGGAAAACAGGGTGAAATGATTGCCCAGGGTCACACAGCTAGTAATTGTGTGAGATTGGATTTGAACTCAGGTGTTCCAGACTCCTTGCAAATCACTCTACCCACTCTGCCACTCAGATGCCTCTCAGTCAGTTTCCTGTAAAATAAAGAGATTGAATTAGATGATTTTTGTTTCCCTCTAGCTTTGCTGTTCTATGTTTTTGTCGGTGTAACATGCCAGGGGTGTGGGAGGGGGGCTGAATTTAATGATCTCTTAGGTCTAGAATTTTATTGTTCCTATAGCCACATTCATGTTCCTCAGGGGATAATGTTACTTTCTCCATCAGACCTAATAGACCCCCAATTCTCAAACATTCTGGTTTTAGAACCCCTTTACACTCAATAATTATTGAGGATGTATACCCTTTGATCCAGCTATTGCTATGTCTATGTCCCCAAAACACCAGAAACTAAAAAGGGGTAAAGGACCCATTTGTACAAAAATATTTATAGAAGCTCTTTTGTGGTGGCTAAGAATTGGAAATTGAAGGGATGCCTATCACTTAGGGAATGGCTAAACAAGCTGTGGCATATGATTATGATGGAGTATTATTGTACTATAAGAAATGACAAGCAGAATGACTTCAGAAAAACCTGGAAAGACTTGCATGAACTGATGCAAAGTGAAGTGAACAGAACCAGGAGAACGCTGTATGCAGTAACAGCAGTGTTGTACCATGAAAAACTGTATATGACTTAGCTCTTCTCAGCAGCAATGTCCAGGACAATCCCAAAGAACTCATGATGAAGCGTGCTGTCCTCCTCCTGAGAAAGAACTGACATTGTTTGAATTCAGACTAAAGCATGCTATTTTTCACTTTTTTATTCAAGTATTCTAGTACAAAATGACTAATATGGAAATGTTTTACATGATTGCACATGTAGAACCTATATCTGATTGCTTACTATCTCAGGGAGAGGGGAGGGAAAGAAGAGAGGGAGTGAGAAAATTTGGAACTCAAACTTTAACTAGAAATGTTAACATGAAAAAGTTATTAAGGAGCCCATTCCCCCGAGAACTTCTGTTTGTATGGATTACATTTATTTATGTTTACTGTATTATAAATTTAAACATCTTTATATTATGAAAATAATTTTGACCTTACGAACTCTCTGAAGGGGTCTCAGGGACCCCCAGGGGTTTCCTGAGCACAGTTTGAGAACTGCTGTGAAGGAGTACTTTGTTTGATGACTCAAGTAATCCTGAGTTTTGTGGTGATTGGTATTTGTGTTTCATTCTCTCTAACTAGTTCTACAAAGGCAGAATTGTGCCTAGATTAAGTCGGTGTTTGATCACTTGTTGCTGCGGTTTTGTTCAGGGCTATCTCACTAGAAACAGCAGGTCTACGACAGGTGGACCGATCAAATCCATCGCTCAGCTATGCTAACCTGGCGGCTGCAGCTTGCAATAGAAAGAGCAGTGAAGTTGAAGGGTGAAGTTTTGGGATCAGATCCTGGTTCTTCTGGTGCCAGTGTGACCTTGGGAAAGTCATTTCCCCTTTATGGACCTCAGTTTACACAACTAAAGATGAGAGGCTTGGATGGGATGGGCTTCCAGTTCCCTTAGCATCACTGGTTTAAAACTAACAGGAGTCATCTTAGTCAGATCTTTTATTTTGTAGAAGAGGCACTTAGTATTTATGATCCCAAATCCAGTATCTTTTCCACCCTGATTCAATGCTCTAAAGTCTCTTCTTTCTCTGAATTGTATTTACTATAAATTTACTTGGAAGGATCTGGGCTCTAATATTCAGTTTTATGCTAGGGGACAAGAGCCCCAAATCCAGATGGGTTGGGATGGGAAAAAGAGGAAAGCTGTGAATTCCAAAAGGCTATGAATCCTCCTGAGAGATGCACATGTGTGCGTATATACACACATATGTGTATAGGTACCTGTCTTGGGTATGTATTGCTGCATATATATACGTACACATATATTTTATGTACACACACACACAAAATCCAAAGGTAAGTGCCTGGCCCATTAGATGCTTCTTGAAATAAATTCAGCATGGATGAACGTGTGGAGATCACTTAGGCGTATTTAAATGTAGAATACACACGGACATACACAAAGGTATATGTCCAGGGCCGGGCATCCTTATTGAACTGGGCAGCCACACGGTACCTGTGTATTGCTGTACCAATACATAAGTACATACGTGTATACATGTACAGTGTTTGGCCCAGGGTAATAATAAATGCTAAATGAACTGAACAGAGACAGCTCACATCCCGCCCCCTGCTGGGCAATGCTGTTTGTCCACGTGGCTCTTATTCCCGCTGGAGCAGTCCTCCACACCTAGAGTACTCAGCTGGTCCTGTCTTGGTGCCCTGTGCACTACAACCTCCATAAGGCCTTGCGGTGGGGCCGGCTGATGTCGTCAAGAGGCCGGGGAGGTTGGGCTGTGTGTGGGGGGGAAGGTGGCGGGGCGAGGGACAGGAAGTAGAGCCAAACTACATTTCCCGGGATGCTCCCGGCTCGGCGTCCCGAGTATAAATAGTGCATCCGGGGTCTTGGCGGCGCTGTTTGGCGACTCGTCGCCATTCCCGGAGCAGCTCGGCCTCGGCCCCGGCCCTGAGGCGAGGCAAGTCCCCGACCCCGCGCCCCGCTGCCCTCTCCCCTGCCCCGCGGCGGGAGAGCGAGAGTGTCCGGCCGGCCGGCGGGCGGGGCTCGCGGTCCCCCCACCTCACCCCGTCCACCTTCCCCTTCCTCCTCCCCGTCCTCCCTCTCCCTCCGCTCCGCCCCGCTCCGCCAGGCCCGGCCCGGACGTCCGAGCGCCGCCGCCGGCCTTCGCCGCCAGGCCCGAGCCGCGCCCGCCCCGAGCCGCCCCGCGCCCGGGAGCCCTCCGCGCTCCGCGCCCGCCCCGATTGAGCAGCCAAGGAAGGAAGCAAGGACAATGTCGCCATGAAGGCCGAGAACCGCTGCCGCCGCCCCCGCCGTCCGCCGCCGGCCCCCAACGCCATGAGCCTGGCTCCCCGCCGCGCCCGCTCCGCTCCGACCGAAGCCGCCGCCGCCCCCGCCGCCCTCGCCGCCCCCGCCGCCCTCGAGGCCCCCGTTGATGCCGCACAGCTCGCCCAGCAGCAGCAGCGCCGCCCCCGACATGGACAAGAACAGCGGGCCCTCCAGCTCCTCCTCAGCCTCCGGGGGCTGCAGCAGCAAAGGCCAGCAGCCGCCCCGCACGGCCTCGGCGGGGCCTGCGGGCGAGTCTAAGCCCAAGAGCGGTGAGGGACGGGGGCGCGGCGGCGGCGGGCGGGCGGGCGGGCGGCTAGCTGCAAGGGTCTGTCCGGGCCTCGGCCCCTCCGGGGCGGCCGGCCGCGAGGGTCTGCCCGGGCCTCGGCCAAGTCCAGGAGCCTTGCTCGTGCTTCTTCCTTGTTCCTGTGAGATTAGCCGCTGATATTCTAGATTTGAGTTGAAGCCTGAGGATTTGGGTCCTAATCCGGGCTAGCTGAGAGTATAGTGTGCTGAAATTCGGGAAAACAAGTCTCCAGATCCCTCCTTCCCCGTAGCGTAGCTGCCTGACCCCTGATGGGAGTAGCTAGCGAGGTGGCAAAGTAGTGGAGCTCTGGGCCTGGAGTGGAGAAGACCTGAGCCCGCGCCTGGCCCCGGACATTCGTTAGCGCTGTGACCCTGGGCTAGTCAGCTCACCTTTTTTGTCTTAATGCACGGGAGACGGAAATGGCAGAACCAAGAAAACCTCAGATAGGGTCCCAGAGGCAGACACAACTGAACAATAGTAGTAGATATCTCTGGGGTCTAGGCCATCTTAAAGGATTTTATCAATGAGCTGTGACCATTTTCTGTCTGCACCTGAGACCAGACCATCAGCTTAGATTCCTGTGAGGAGCTTTCTTTGCCTATACAAATCTTCTGGCTCCAGTTTGCAAATGTGGACATTCACACCTACCCCAGGCTTGTCCACCAGATTTAGCTATCCATTTCTGTTTGAGGCTGGACTTTAACCTAGGTCCTCCTGACATTGAAGGTTTCTGTCCACTATACTTTTTAAGCTATTGGTAATATCCATATTATTTGTAGTAGTAGCTGTGTGACCCCCTCCTCCCCAAGGCCAGGGTTTACTTTCCTTTTTTATAATACTGAGAAGGTGGGACTAGACTCCTGGCTTTAAATTCTGTGAGCCTGTGACTTGGAGGAGCATGGAGTCAGGCTGACAGCTCCCCTCTGAGGTGAAAAGACAGGGTGGTCCTAGACAAAGAAGGCTGGATTTGGAGTCCGATGTCCAGAGCTCCGTGTCTTTGCCAGATGCAGCTTCTCTATGAAATGAATGCATTGGACTAGGTCATCTCTGTGGTCTCTCTCAGGGTCTGGGCAGGGTCTGAGGTCGCAGTTGGCTGTGGGTCTGAAGGCTGAGGGTCCGGCTGGAAGTTTGTCCTGACCAGTGACCAGCTGTTTGAGTAGCCATGTTCCCTGCCCTGGCTGGGATTGGACTAGATGAAAGCCAAGTATCACTCCCAGTTTTAAAGGTGTGGGGCTCTCTCCTGGGTGAGGTGATGATCCCTTTTGAAGGAGAGAGGTCTGGATTTGGAGAGGGGGGATGTGGACCCAGCTCTTCACCTCAAGTACTTGAACTTGTGGGCCTCGTTTTCCTCACCCAGGTTTGGATTCTCTAGCCCATGGTCAGTCCTGAATTGGATGAGGTGATTTCTAAAGTCTCATGCAGGTGGGATGGGGCCGGCCTGTGCATTTTGTAATGTCTGGGGTAGGGCTGACCAGGTGGGGCATCTTTAAGCCAGGAGAGCTGGAGTGGCAGTTGGAGATCCTGAGCTCTGGTCTTCGCCTTGCTGCTCAACCTCTGTGGGACCTGGGGGCTGGCCATTGGACTTTTTTGGGTCTCTTTTTCCTTGGTTAAAATAGATTCTGTCTTAAGTGCTCTTTGTCTTTCAAAGCAGTGACCTAGGAGGGGGGTGGTGGGGTGAGGTGGGGCCACCTTCAGACCTGGTGATTTACTTTAAGGTAGGAAGGCTGAGGAGGCCTCAGCTTGCCACCCTGCTTCTGGTCTTTACTGAAATTTATTGTCTTTATGATGCTGTGTAGCTTCCTTTGAAGTTTGAGTCTTTTTTTAAAACTGATTATTGATATAATTCACTTATTTCAGTTTTTCTTCCCTAGTACATGGTCAGTGTTGGAAAGGTAGCTTGCAAAGCTGAGCAATGTTTATTCCTTCTGATTCCTCTTCATTTAGTGCCAGAGATTCGGTCATAGCTCACTTGTCTAAAACTGTTCATTTGCTTAACTTAATTCTGTATTGGCCATTGGAGTGTCTAGGTCTGAAAGGGGCTCTCTCCTGTTTGCTACTTGTGTAGCTTTGGCACGTCTTCACCTCTCCCACCCTCCCTAAAAAGGGTGGGGTTGAATTAGGTAATCCCCAGGGTCTTGTGGCACCCTACCTTCCAGTCTTGGCTTTGCCACAGTCTGCCTGTGACCTTGGACAAGTCACTTCTCTGCTTCTGTTTCCTGCTTCAAATTGGAAGGGGAGGAGGATTGATTAGATGGCCTCTGGCGGCCATCTTCCCACCTAGAGCCAGCTAAGCAGTGCGGTGGATAGAGGGCCAGGCCTGGAGTCAGGAAGACCCTAGTTCAAATCTGGCTGCAGACACTTACTGGCTATGTGAGCCTGGGCAAGTCACTTCACCCTGTTTGCCTCAGTTTCCTCATCTGTAAGATGAGCTGGAGAAGGAAATGGCATGACTCCAGCATCTCTGCCAAGAAAACCCCAAATAGGGCCCCAAAGGGTTGGACATGACTGAACAATAGAGACCCCTCTTAGCTCTACATCTATGGTCCTATCTGTGTGATTTGGAGGATGTTGGATTTTAGTAATAGCTGGCATTTATATGGTGCTTTAAGGTTCATTTTATCTACCTGTCCTTCCAGTTCTAAATCTGTAGTCTTATGGTCTAGGTTACTTTGGGGAAGTCACTTTCCCACCTTTGACCTTAGTAAAAGGAGGGTGTGTGGGACTAGGTAGTCTTCTATTCCTTCTAGTTGTAAGGTTCTTGGCTGGGGGGGCTGGGGGGGGGGGGTGGGGGGGTGGCCTCACCTCTGCTCTTAGTGGCAGGCCCTTTTCCAGTGTTTTCTAATTCTAGAATCAAAGTTCTTAGTGTCACTGTGATAGCTTCTGATAGCTTCTATCTCTAATGAAATAGGTGATCAAAGGGTCATTTTCTTTGTTTCTCAGATGGTAAAATTGAGGTCAAAAATAGATCAGAGCTTTGGGGCTGGGAGAGAACTCAGATTCTGACATAAGAAAGAACTTTATTAACAGTGAGTGGAGCAAGTAGCCCAAGCAGGATTAGAACCCAGGTTTCCTGCAGGTCTCCATTGAGGTGGCATTTCTTTAACTTTGGGCTGAGACTAGCTGGCAGAGGCCATGTCCTTCGTTCCCCTTTACTAGATCTGGAAGCAACACATCTTCCCCTCTGTGCCCACATCCACACCACCCAGTGCTTGCTGCCTCACCTGGGTTCTAGTTTCTGCCACCATATTAGGCGGATCCCTCTTCTTCCTTGGACCTGTTTCCTCTGGAGCCTGAGAATGCTGCGCTTTGTGGGTGACCCTTCCATTTCATTCAGTGACCTTGTCTTTTCAGCTGTTTTTCCTTCTCCCCAGTAAGGGAGGGGCAGAGAGGTAACCCACAAGATCTTCAGGTCACCAGGATTTCCCTGGGAAATGTGTCATCCTAGAGCACTCCTCAGACTGGGCACCTGGGTCCTCAGCAAAGAGTTCAGAGAAGACCTTTGTTTATCTTTTCTGTAATGTGTTAGTTGGCCCTTCTCCTCTTGCCTGCCCCAGCCACAGCATTTCAGGGTGGGTGAGGCCTCTGATTGTAGCTCAGAGAGGATTTAGAGCTGGACCTTGCAGGTTGTCTGGTCGGACTCCATTGTACAGAAGGGGAGTTGAGGGCACAGAAGGAAGTGAGTGGCCTTAGGTTAGAACCATATAGTGGATGTCAGAACCAGCCTTTGTAGACTCCAGAGCTCTTTTTGCAAGACATTGTTGCCTCACAAGGGCTTGTTCTAGTTTCTGCCCCCAGCTAACTGTGAACTGGGACTCAGTTTCTTCATCTGTAAAATGAGGGATTTGAACTAGATGGTTTTCAAGTTCTCTGTTTATAAGGTGTAACTCTTCTCCTAATACCTGCCTATCATAGAGAATTTTAAAACTTCATGGAAGGCTGGAGATCATTTACTCCAACTCCATTATTTTATGTAGTAGGAAACTAAAACCCAGAGATGGGAAGTGACACCAAGTCCTAGGCTGCTTCCAGGTCCCATCTTCCTTCCTATTGTGTGTGGGCTCCATTTCCCATCTCTTCCTCCTCCTGTCCGCCATTCACTTTCATTTTGATTGACTCTGCAGTAGACTAAACCAAATGCAAACAAATCCGGATTAGAATATAGGTTGATACTGGAAGGAAGGCATGACTACAAAAGTTGAGATTGATTTTAGAGCCTGGGAGACAGGATAGAGATGCCTGAACTGATTTTAGGTTGGTAATGTACCAGAGAACCTCAGAAGCTAAAGTAAAGGGCATAATAATTTGGTTTTAGGCAGTTTTAATACTCTCTCTTTAAAGAACACAAAATGGGGTTAGGGAGTGTGGCAGCACCCCTTTACAGAGCGATGGTCTCCACATGAGGCGTCCCCGTAGTTTGAGTTCAGAAACAAATATATTCTAACGAGGGGCCTTGGACGTAACCTGCCTTGTACCTTGTCACAGTGGTCATAGCCACCATCCGTGAGTGCATTCAGATTCACCAGGCACATGACATGCATTTGTAAACTGCTCAGTGTTTTTTCCATTTGACATTTGCTTATGAAACCTGGGTAACGACAACAGATCCAGTTGTGCCGTTTCAGAACATGTGTGAACAAGACTCAGTCAGTTTAGAAAATGACAGAAGCCTCTCAGGCACATTAGTGTCCTTTCCTAGCTGTGACTGCTGAGGGCCTAGCTCTGGGATTTGGTACACACCTGATTTAATCACAGATCCACTTTGAAGTTGAGCATGGATCACCTGTTCAGCAAGCACTGTGATGTGATGGCCTGGGCAAACGATTGGAAAATATTAAAGGTGCCATAAGGACCCTCATTTTCTTGATGGAAAAATCAGGGAAGGAAAGTTTTCCTTTTGCACTCTAATATCAGGTCAGAGCTCTCTTGGACCTGTGGCTCTCCCATTCAGACTTCCAAATCTTCAGCTACTTTTTCTAAGTCTCCATTTATGAAGCTTTTGTATTTCTGATCCTTAAGGGTGTTCTCTAGGAAGGAAGTATATGAAAGTCAGCCACACTGTTAAAAATGCTATTTTATGAGGGTATGTTACCTGTGTGCTGCTGCCCCGGAACTTGTTGGGTAAGTGAGCTGAGTTTTACTTTTGTCTCCAAGATGGTAGAGACTTGAGTTATACCCCCATACAAGCAAATGTTTGTATTGACTTATGAGCAAGTTATGTGCTGGATAAATATTGTGGATTTATTCTGATTACCTAACATGAATTCTCCTGGTCCTTAAAATTCAATACCTTTTTCCAAGATATTATATATTAAATTTTTTTGTATGGAAATGAAAAGTTACAGAGCGTACTGAGCATTTTATAACCAGAGGCCTTGATTTCCCTGAGTCCTGTGTAAACACACGGATGACAATCTCTTAACAGAAGTTTTTGTTAAAATAACTTGTTTAAAAAAAAGAGACCTCACGCAGATCGGCCTGTGTTTACCAGTGGCTTCTATCTGCTGCTACTTAGATGCTCAGGACAAAAAAAGGACTCCCTATCGTGTGCTTGCAGAGAGATAGTTTGTTCCCCACAAGCATGACTCCTGTAAACCTAACATTGGTTAAAGCATAAAGCTTACTGTGTATGTTTTAAATATTGGCAAATGTTCAGGGTCGTATTGAATTATATGGTTGGTTGAAGGTAGATTGTATGTATGTTAACATAAAACCTAAGTATGGCATTGACAGCATGGCATGTTGATATCCTTTCCTGCCAAAGGGAAGAATGGGAAAATAGTTCAGAGTGACTTTGTAAACAGATCTCTGGCCCTTTGGACGCTCCCCTCCACCCCAAGCTTCCAAATAGTCTTTGTTTACTCAAGGAAATCTAGGATCAGGGTGGGGGAGGGAACTGTGAGGCGCATGCTTGTTATCTCTTAAAAAGAAGGAGAAAAGCCTGGAGGCTTCCTAGCTTTCCATCCCTTCCTTTCCCTGTGTCTTACCAAAAGCCTCACCAAAGCTGCCTCTAGTTTAAAATGTCTACCTTGGGGAGATTGAAAACGGTCAGGTTGTCTGTTCTAACCCACAAGCACTCGTCGGTGGAGCAGTGTGGCTTAGCAGACCTTGGTGTCAGGAGAATAGAGGTGTTAAGACTCAAATAAGACAATAAATGTGAAGCTCTTTGCAGACCTTCGGAAAGAGCTTTATAAATTGTCTGCCTGTGTTCACCCTTCGTTGGAATACTAGAAATAGGTGAACCCCCAGATTTCCTTGGCCTTTAAATTGGAACAGCCCATTCTTTTCTCCAGTTACAGCCCAGTGGTTTTGTCCAGATAAGTTCCCTTACCTTTGCTATTTGTGTAGCTGACATTTATGTAGCAATTTGCATTTTATAGATTATAGCTTTTTTCCTGTAATAATAATAAATGTTGTAATTCTTCTGGTAAAGAATTAAATGACACTGTTTAAGAACTTTTAACAGTGAAATATTCCATGAGCATTGCCCAGAAAAAAGTAGGAGAGAAGGAAGGGAAAAAAAATGAAGGCAAATGAGTAGAAAGAAGGAAGCTTGGCTTTATAGCAAGTGTGAAGCAAAGCCCAGTTGTTGCCCCAGAAATCAGACTCTTACCCCATAGTCCTGGAGGGTGGGCCCTATCAAGGTCAGGGTTAACAGAAGTTCAGGTGTTGAAGCAATTCTTTCAGGTTAAGAACGTGGCTCTCTGTTCTTCCTGTTGCCTTGCTGTACACAGGTTGCTAGTGCAAACTTATTTGCCTTTCAGAATTATAATGAATTATACAGAAAGTTTGAGAGCATTATGGCCTCAGAAAGTAGAATGACTTGAAACCAAACTTGGAGGCTTCTAGGCTGGAGTCTCACCGTGTGGGAACTTGATAGGTGCTGCTTGAGGAACAGACCTGAGTTTTGTACTGAGATCAGAGGATTTCCATGGCCCCATTCTGCCCTGTCCACAAACCCTGTCTGTCACCTGCCCACATGGCCTCCAATTCCAAACTTTGGACACATGTTCCATTTAGTATTTATGGTCATCCCATTCTGTTAGCTAGCCTTGGAGCAAACCCCTGTGCTGCCCACTGTCAGCTACTCTGCTGGGTGTTGTGGGTAAGAAACTTGACCATGATCCTCCTATGAATCAGCAGCCATAACTTCCTACTGCTGCTGTGACCTAAGTGGTGCCACCTGTCCATGCTTTCACAATTAAGAGTTATATATGGACATGTTACCAAATAATTGTTGGGACTCTTGTTGAAAATGATATATGGAGTCCGTAATTTGGAGGTGGGGAATAAGAGACTGCAGAGACCTTATCATTGCTGTGGAGAAATATAAATGGGCAAGGGCTCCATGGTCCACTTTGGAGGCACTGCTTTGTTGACCACCACAGGCCTCGAGCTTGGAATCTGGGCCATCTAACCTTGTCTAGTGTGTTTTGGAGCATTAATTAGGATTAAGTGCTTCCTTCTTGCTTACCTCTTCATGTAAACAGTCTGAAAATGAATCCCTATTGGCTGAGTCACTGTCTGGCTGAAAAAATTTGCCCCCACGTTATCCTAGCCAGTTTTCCACAAACAAACAGCCTCCTTGCAAAAATAGTGCGACGAGCTTTTATCTCTGGGCTCCAGGCCTGGCTGCACCTGCAATCTTTCTGCTGCCGGGTGTGCAGTGTTAGAGATGACATATGCAGACCCTCAGTTCTGCTGTCTTGACTTGCTCGCTGTAGTGTAATGGAAGCAGAGAGGTTGGGGTGGAGTGTGTAGCTCCTGTAAAATCATGTATTTGTAACATGGTTGGTTGCAATCATCTCTGGTGTTTCAGAACTAAGTATTTCCCGAACTTGTTTTCTATCAGTGATTCTGTAAGCATTATGAAATTGTTCCTTGTTGGTGTTGTAATAGTGGGGGAAATCTTGAAGACTGACCTTCTGGGTGAGTGGACAAGTCTCTGCAAATCACAGGCCAACTAGTTATTTTAGATCATTAGGAGCTATCCTTACCAGTCCCCCTACTTCATGGTGACTCCTAACATACACATAACTTGTCAGTGCCCTAAGAAATGATGAAATGTTTGTGCTCATCTCTAGAAGTAAACATTTGGCCATCTGCTCTTTTCAGTGTCCCCCGGCGCCTCCTCCAATTTTTTTCCCCCTCTTTTCTCAAGGTTAATTCCCAGGGAAGTGAATAGTTAGAAGTGTCTACTTCTGAATTTTCAGCTTTTTGAGGGATTAACAACATAATTTTCATGGATTCAGGAGTATTTACACATGATTAACATCAAATTCACCTTTGAAAATTGGATCCTTTCCAGCATGTAGAACATTTATGACAGCCCTCTTGGTAGCAGAGATAAATGAGTAACAAGTTTTCAACTTCATTCAAGAGTTTGAAAATTGTAGATGCTACTTTTGACCAGAATTATTGGGAATGTGAACATGAGGAAACCCAGGCTGGATCCTTTGTGACCATCCTGTCAAAACTGCCAACTGCTGTCATTTTGCCCACATAGTAACAATAATTCTAGCTCTTAAATGCCCCAAGGGGGTGAGATAGGAGCAGGTTTGTGGATGATGGAGCCCACCTGAAGTAACTGACCAAGGATGGAGGTGATCACTGCAGCCGAAACACGAAGGGCTTTTGCTTATCCTTGGGTTTCCTTTCTGGGGGAAGCCTCAGTCTTCCTTTTATTTGAAATCCAGGTTTAAAGGTCACCTGAGCCATCCTGACTTCTGAAAATTACCTTTTTCTGGTTTACAAGGCTAATGTTGGTTTGATCTGTACAGTTTGGGGAGGAAGCCCTGCAGAGCTTTGATCCCATGCATGTGGCCATGAAGGGCTCTCCTGGCCCCCCCCCCCCCCCCACCTGCTGTAGATACTGAATTTCTGTTTTCATGACGTATTGAGTTAACTGATGATTTTGACTTGGTTTGAATAAATTTTTACTAAAGGGGAAATTTTTATTTTTCTTGAAACTTTTGTGCATTGCTGTGTACACTCTTATTACTGTGACTCAATCAGCCGCTGCAGGGTGGGATTGCCAGAATTTCTGTTTACATTTATGGGTTACAAAGTGGATCTGTGATTGCCCCCTATTCTACAGATGAGGAAACCAAGGCCCAGTGAGGTGGTGACTTTCCAAAGTCCCAGAGCCAGTTGAATCAAGGTCCTCCGAGTCCAGGCCTCTTGCTATTGTGATTTTGACCTTTGTTCCAAATCAGTGTTGATATAACTGAAGTATCAGAGTGGTCTCTTCTCCCATTTCTGCTGAGGGCTGCTTTGGGAGTGCCTCACCTCTTTGTCTAATTTTGAACTAGATAACATCTGAGGTGTCATGCTTTGGGGCAGGTGGTTGGAAGGTCCCATAAGTGTTCTGTTTAGAGTGAAAAATTATAGGCATATATTAGGTTTCCTAAAGTTTTGTTCATCCTGACTTTTATACTGAATCCAGTAATGATATTCTGGTAGTATTGATTTCTAGGGTCTTAACCAGGAAACTTTTTTAGGTTGCCTTGTCTTTCTGCCTATTTTATAGATGTGTGAGGGGCCTAGCTGAAGTTATACTTAATGGTTTAAAGAAAGTGTCTTATCTCAACACCAAAATTTTCTAGGTAAAATATGTATTGTCCTACTCCCTTGACTGAGTTTAGCTTTCATCTTCCCTTACTTGTGTGTTGCGTGTTCCAGTGCTTCACCTTGGATAATTTGTTAAATTATGTATTTCACTTGGGTTTTATTACATTTGATTGATTTCTTGTTTTACATTTTTGTAGCCATTGTGCATGTTGCTCTTAATTTTGCACCAGTTACTATAAATCTTCTTGGGTTTTTTGAATTTCTCATGTTCATCATGTCTTACAGCTCAGGAATAGTCTACTTTCACTGGGTCCTGCACTTTTTGCATGAGTGTTTCCAAGAGCAATGACTATAAATTCTGTACAGGAAGTAGAATTATGAGAATCATCAGCCCTTGAAACTATTTCATAAGAGCCCCAGTCATCAAAAACACTCAGGGGTCTGTAGACCATAATGCCAAAATTGGAATAGGATCATGGGAAAGTTATAGCAACATATAGTTATGTTCATCATAATTTCAGAAGAAACCAGTAGAAGCCACACAGATTTATAATGAATGCAGCTGCTTTTGCCTTGACTTTTGTAATGTATTAATGAAGAATAACGGCCTGGCCCAAATCCAGCCAGTGGGAATCGGGAAAGCTTATATGTTGCCTGTTGGTGATTCAGAAGCCGAGACTTCATAAAACTTTAACTTGTGTCTTCTTTCTTTTTAGATGGGAAGAGTGCGAGTGGATCCAAACGTTATAACCGTAAACGTGAAACTTCCTACCCCAAAAATGAAAACTTTAACAACCAGTCCCGTCGCTCCAACTCACAGAAAAGCAAAACTTTTAACAAGATGCCCCCTCCAAGGGGCGGCGGCAGCAGCAAACTCTTTAGCTCTTCTTCTAATGGTGGAAGACGAGATGAGGTAAGACTTCTGTGAAGGCTCCCTGGACTCCACGAACCGTGGCATCCGCGCTTGGTGAAGATCGCTGAAGTATCACCTTGGGCGCTTGTGGGAAAGTCCTTCCCTTCTTGAAACTCTTGCTCCTTCTTCCTCAGAAGGTGGTGAACATACCTTTGGAGGCATGATTGCTGCAAATCTCAACATCATAATCGCTGGGTTTTGAGATATTTTGGATGATTTGGGGAACTTTAGCTTTGTGTAGATACTCTTCTTGAAGTAGCAATGATAATGTCCTGTTTGGAACTTCTTAGTTGTAGAATAACATTTAATTTATGTCCTGACTGGCTCCAAGCCACACTTTGGTGGCATGACAATGTCTTCCATGATGGAAGTGCTGGGAGAATGAAAAACCTGCGGACTGGGCCATGTGCTTTTACAGTGTGTGTGAGGCAGGATTTCTTTTATTTGATTGTGTATTTGTTAAATTGGTTTTTACTTTGGTGCTGATAAGATTTATTTCTAGCCTGGGAGTTAGCCCACAAGTTCTAATTCTGTCAGTTTCAGTTAAAAATGAGTAGAGGTGTGTCTGAGAGTGTTTTCTGGCAGGATCTTTAAGCCTGTGGGAGTGAGCCTCAGCAGGTTGGTGTCCTGGGGAGCTCAGTTCCAAGGGGCAGTGTCAGCTGAGATTGGCCCAGGGAGCAAGTAACTAATGAGGGTGAGGAGGTAGACACCTTGCTTCAAGCTTTTGCTTAAAGGAGAAAATAAGATAAAAACCCTTTACACCCAGATTTGCACAACAGAGGTTCCTGCTGTTTTCTGTTCTTCGATAACTTACTGCCCTGCAGGAGGGCAGACTGGCTTAGTCAACAGTTGGCAGCTTTTGGGGGCTCTTTTACTTGGTCTGATTAGATGGTTCTCTTTGAAGTGGGCAAATGCTTTGTTTTTTGCCTGTTTTAATGTTAGCTATGGCTTTATTTTTTCATGTGGTCAAAGTAGAATTTAATGAGTAGTGGGTGTTGTACTGGCATCTGCAGTGAACTCAGTGCTCGGGTCATCTTCATCTAAAATATTGCCATTTTTCCTCAAGGTAGCAGAGGCTCAACGGGCAGAGTTCAGCCCTGCCCAATTCTCTGGTCCTAAGAAGATAAATCTAAACCACTTACTGAATTTCACTTTTGAACCCCGTGGCCAGGCAGGTCACTTTGAAGGCAATGGACATGGCAACTGGGGGAAGAGGAACAAATGGGGACAAAAACCTTTTAACAAGGAACTCTTCTTACAGGCCAAGTGAGTAGAAGAGAAATGGAGCAGAAACGTAAATTCCCCTGAGGACATTGTTCTGTCGCTCTTCTAAGCTGTTTGCTTGTATTATGGGTGTGGGATCGAGGTACTGATTAGTACTGAAAGGGCCGGCCTGGTGGGTGGAGGTACCTTGATGTCCCGTATAGAATAAAACTGCCTTCTTACCCAAATGCCCCTCCCTAGAATTGTGATAAAAGATACATATTGTTCTAAAGATGTGTGAAACTTATAGTTTTAAGGCTTGAATTTGATTTTAGGTCAGGTATCTATTTACTTCACTGCTTCCCAAGTCCAATCTCTGGGGACAAAACTGGCTGCTCAGCCCTTGACAAAGCAGCATTCTGGGCTATTTTTAGTTCTAGAGAGGCTTGGGGGAGGGGCTGAACTGGCGTTTGCTGTGGAGGAAATTGAGTTCAGTGGTTCTTATTAAACTCATGTCCACTGGGCCTTTGTTAACCTGTCAAAGTAGAGAATTGTTTGTGGTACCCAAATATAGAGTTCTGTGTATAAGATAGTATGTGGGACTGCTTTTGACTTGAAATTGGACAGTATGACTTTTGTTTGCCAGATCTACTGATGGGCTGCTGTTTTCCTCCCCCAATTTCTCTTCCAGCTGCCAATTTGTCGTGTCTGAAGACCAAGACTACACAGTGCATTTTGCTGACCCTGACACCTTAGTCAACTGGGACTTTGTGGAACAAGTGGTCAGTAACGTAACTAAGCTTGTTGACAGTGGGTGGGTGAAAAAATTCAAGGGATCCCTTCCTCCCTTCCTCTGTCAGATCTGCTGAGACTTCTGTGTCTTCCAGTGGAGGATCTTAGTTATGAAGTTCTAACCCCATTTTCCATGGATAAGCAATTCAGTATGTTGCTGATGAATTAGCACTGGTTCTAGGGATAGTTGAGTTAGAACAGCCTCAGTTGCAGCCTCTAGCTCTAGTAAAAGGTCCAACCATGTCAGAAAGCAATAACTAGCTGAACTTGGAGGAGAGGGTGAGTTGACTTTTAGAGCCAGAATGTGATCATTGCAAGGACATGATTTCATTTTCAGCAGGCTTGGACACCAGGCTTGTTGCAAATATTTGTACTCAATTAAAGTAAAAATATCCCAAAACTAGTCTCCAAGGACAGAGCCAGCAGATGAATGAGCCACATAGCTATATTTCCTCATCAAGAGAAGGGAAACATAAAGGCAGTCATAGCTGTTTTCAGTATTCATTATGAATGCTAAAAGTTCTGGAAAGCCTTCAAACAGTCTCTTGCTGAATCATACCAGTGGGCCTGATTTATCTTGTAGATCTTCTCTAAGGAGAAATGAGCCCTCTAAGGAATCACCTTCTACCTCTCCGTACCTTGGAAAGAGTGTGGGTTCTTGTTGGCATGAAAGTCAGTGCATTTGAAGGCAAAGCCAAGCTGCTTCTCTGCTGGGCATACAACACACTTTAGCCACTTTGTCCCAGGAGCTCACAGAGAGCTATCCTGAAGTGTAACAGATTTGCTTGTAAATGTGATTTATAAATTGTTTCTCTTGGGCATAATCTAAGGTATGGGCATGCAGAGGAGTATCTGGGATGGCCAGGGAGGGGCAGGTGGGCCACGCTCTCACCCTTCTTGTTCTTGTGTGTCTCTAGCGCATCTGTAGTCATGAGGTGCCATCCTGCCCAATATGCCTTTACCCACCAACGGCAGCCAAGATCACACGCTGTGGGCATATTTTCTGCTGGGCATGCATACTGCACTACCTTTCATTGAGTGAAAAGACCTGGAGTAAATGTCCCATCTGCTACAGCTCTGTTCACAAGAAGGATCTCAAAAGGTGAGGCTCAGAGGCAGTTGGCTAGTCCATAGCACTTCAGGTGCTATGGTATCTCCGCTTGACGGTTCTCTTCCCAAATTCTAGTGTCGTTGCTACAGAGTCACGCCAATACATCGTTGGTGATACCATCACAATGCAGCTCATGAGAAGGGAGAAGGGCGTGTTAGTGGCTTTACCCAAATCCAAGTGGATGAATGTTGATCAGCCTATTCATCTTGGAGGTGAGTTACCTGCTTAATTAATAGTGCCCTGGCCCAGCCTCTCAGGAGCCTCCTGTGACCTTTGATTTCTGAGTTGGTAGACCAGAGATGTAAACCCTGGGGCCCACAGGTTGTCCCCAATTCCCAGGTGTAGCCAGAACCAAATTCAAATGTCATCGGGAAATGTTTAACAAAATAAGTAAAAAGATGATACAATACAGATAATGTTAATTTGTAGTTTTCCAAGTCAATGTGCAGCCACAGGGATCCAGTGTTTTGAGTTTGACACCACTGTGGTAGGCAGTGCCAATCTGGTCTAGTCCTAGTTGTGCTGCTGGATGTGGGTTTTCTTGTTGGTATTACAAGACCAGCAAAATGAAGTGAATCCTCAGCTTTTGAGCCTGGTTAAATTTTATATGTGATGATCACAACCTTGATCGTGATAGCTCTTTCGGTCATAGGTTTTTGGCATCAGTAGGTTCACCAGGTTGGGATTCTGGGTGTTTTTCCCTTGGACAGATGACCAGCACAGCCAATACTCTAAACTCCTGTTGGCCTCCAAGGAGCAGGTGCTACAGAGAGTGATTCTAGAAGAGAAGGCCGCCTTGGAGCAGCAGCTGGCTGAGGAGATGCACTCTCCTGAGGCGTGCTTTGTCGAGGCCGCCCTCCAGGAGCTCAAGGTGAGGAGACTGTGAAGGAGCCTGTACAGTCTGCATTGGAGACAAGCTGGAGAGAGGGAGTTAGTGTTGAGAAACACACATTGGCAAATCTCTGGGGCTTTTCTGTGTGTCTCTTGGGGCTAGTATGATTTTTAACTCACCTCTTTCCCATGAGTTAATTTTGTGCTGTGGCTTGATTAGAATATGATCCTGCATCTTTAAAGGCATGTTCAGTTGTTGGGTGGACTTATTGCAATCAAGCCCCTAAGAAGCTTATTGATATGTTTATGGAGGTCTGCTTTGTTTGAAGCACAGCCATGATGGGGGAAAAGATGAATTATATGTGGTCTCTGCTGTCATGGAGCTAATTAGAAGCAAAGTTGAGGCCCTCTATCTAGTGTGTTGGTGGTGGGACCATAGACAGGTGCAGATGTCCTGGTGAGCCATATAATAGTGTCACAAAACTGATATGACCTGACTCAGTCCTACCCCTGAGACATTATTACAAAATCATGAATGGATCTGTATGTAAAAGATAGCTGTTCTGAATGGAAAAGCAAAACGTTGGAAATGGTCCCTGTGTCTGACGATTGGAGAAGAGTGCCATTAAAAAGAAAAAGGAACAAGAAAATTTGGAAAGGTGTATGTGAAACTGGAACTCAGATGTATCTTGTGTATAATGTAATTTACAGCCCTTTTTTAAGAAGAGAGAAAAACAAGGTCAGAGGATTTCTAGGCAGACTGGTAAGTCACAGCAGGACATCTTGTTTTAATTTCTTTAGTTCTTCCTTGTTAAAAGCTAAGAGGAGCCTTTGAGCCAAGTCTTGAGGGCTGGGTGTGTTGTTTGTGGACTGAGTTGTTGAGGTAAGGGCATCTTGTGGGATTACCAGCAAGATCAGCATGTTACTCATAGGGTAGGCACAGATGGGAAAGACTGGGCCCCAGGGAAGCCCAGTTTGGTCAGACTGTAAAGGTGTGAGGGAGGAATAGTGGGAGATAAGGTTGGAAGGAAGTTAGCACCAGCTCATTCACATCTTCCCATAATGTGTTAAGGATATTTAAGTGCTTGAAGGCTTTTGAGTAAAAGCCATCTAAGTAGGATAGGTTAGAAGAAAGAGCCCTGTGCTCATTGGTTTCCTTGCTTCTAATAATAGTTCTGGTGAGAGATAATGAGGGCCTGAAACAGGGTGGTAGCAGGAGGATTAAACATAGTAGGACAGATATGATAGGTGAGGTATTTCAGAGGCTCATAGTTAGGACTTGTTGCCTGGGGCGGGGGGGGGGGGGGGGAGGGAAGAAGGAAGAGAGGAAGATGACTCTTGGTCTCAAGCCAAGGGGCCTGGGAAGAGGAGGGGATCAGTGGACAAACAAGCGAGCTGGGAGTGAGAAGCAGGTTTGACTTGTTGAGTTGGAGGGCTGAATTCTAATGCCCACATGGCATTAGGCTCAGAATTAACTTCGGCTTCTCTGTATTAGGAACATGGGCAGGTCCCTTCCTGTTTACACATGTTGTCTGATTTTAGAAGAATTTTTTACAAAAAGAAATCTTAAACATTTTCATTTATATCAGACCAAATGCCACATCCCAGCAGCCTGTCTAAGAAATACATCCCCTCAAAACATTGTTTATTGGTGACCAGAAGGGAAGGTTGTGTCCTTGCCTTGGGTGGCATAGTTGTCTCTGTGATTTTGTTGGCGGAGTCATCACATATGGTTTGGTTTTTTTTGGCTTTGCTGTCTTCATTCTCTTTATGCCTAATTAAACCATGGTACCCTTATTCCTGGAGCATTTGGGTTAACTGAACTTTTTCCCTATAGAGCACTTTGGAAGAATTTGAGCCTGGAGGAAATTGTCTTTTTAGGCTACTTGCTTCCCCTCTGGTGATCTCTGCTGGACATTGGGAGCATTGAGGAAACTTTCCCAGGTGTTCTCTGTTTCTTAGGGGTCTGGTTATCAAGTTAAAATTGCATACTTAATTTGTGTTCTCTGTTCAGAGGACTGTGTATGATGGGGAAGCATTGTGCCCTTGGCCTTTTGGACTATAAACACTAGTGGTGAGTGTCCCCTTTGTTCTAATACGTGCTCTACTGATTCATTCCTGTTAACAGCTTTGGGCCAAGATGCTGACAGGCCTGAGCTGGCAGGATTCCAAAGATTGTTTAGTCAGAGAAAAAGGCAGGGGTCAGGCCAGTGACACAGCCTGCCCCACCCACCATGGAAGGCATCTCTGGCTCCTGTGGTGTGGGGTCCAGATCTGGGATTCTTGAGCTTGTGCAATATAAACATTGGTTATGACTTGGTTAGAGTACACGCTGCCCTCGTATTGCTCCTGGGAAAGGATGTTACAGTTCCTTTCCTTGCAAAAAGGATTTTGTTTTTCAACAAGATGGGATGAACCCCATGTTTCTCTCTGGCATTAGGCTCGAGAGGAAGCTCTGTCAGGACTGGACGAAGCCAGAAGTGACCAGGTCACTGAGGTTGTAACAGCAGTAGAAGAGCTGGTCCTCATAGCAGCACCCCTGGACAAAGAGCCATTGCTCCAGCCCAGCCCCCAGGTGGGTGTGTTTCCTTGATGCTAATTAGCTAATGAATGTCTTTGTTTATCTGTCACCTAAAGAGCTTGTAGATGTGCACCTCGTCTTGGTGACTGGGGCTCTCCAAACCCTCACCATGTGTTCATTCACTATTCACATCTCTGACACAGAGAGGAATAGGTGGTCAGATTCCCACTGTTAGTCTGCGGAAACCAAACTGTCTAGAGGCCAGCTGAGTGATACACCAGAGAGAAGACAAGAGTGAGAGCTAGAATCCAGGTGTTGGGGATGGTGCTTATGCATCTTCTTAGCATCTTTTTAGCTGCTAATGAGCTTTTGTTTCAACAGTGTATTCTGGAGTATCTCTCTGCTTTTGATGAAGAAATTGTGGACCCTTGCCCCAGAGAATCTTCTCTTCCTCCTCCTCTTCCCTCTCCCCACCTGGTGGAAGAGGAGGAGGCAGTGGCTGAGCTGGAGCCTGGGGTGGTAGCAGAGGTTTGCGCCTCAGAGATACTGGATAGAAATGGTACAGAGGGGACCACTTGCAGCAAAGTCAGCCAGCAGGAGGCCAAGGCCATGCTTGGTACGAGATCCTTGGGCAGCTCTCCTTGTTACTATTTCTATCAAGGTTAGTGGCACTAAGGAGGTCTGGGCATCCCTGAACATGCTTTGATCAGATCACCAAAGGGGTCTCTTAATCTGAACCATTGGGAGGGCTCTGAGACTTGAATAGGGCTGGCAAAGGGTGATGATGACTCTTGCCCGCAGCGGAGGATGGACAGTACATGTTTCTGCATCCTGTGAATGTGCGCTGCCTTGTGCGGGAGTATGGGAGTCTGGAGCAGAGCCCCGAGAGGATCACAGCCACAGTGGTGGAGATTGCTGGCTACTCGATGTCGGAGGTGAGGTCGAGTGTTGTGCGTGCAGACACCGCTCATGCTTCAGTGAAGATAGAGCTTCAGTGCATGGCCAGGCCCTGTCAGTGTCCGGAGCCCAGGGCTGCAGGGGATGCCACCTCCTCAGCTCTCGGGGCCTGGGATGTGCTGGATGGCGTGTTCTCTCCCTCTTGAACATTGTCTGTGGGTGCAGTGCTTAGGTCTTTGTTGAACTGGCTCCCCTTTGTGCTGTAGGATGTCCGACAGCGCCATCGTTACCTCTGCCATCTGCCTCTCACTTGTGAATTCAGCATCTGTGAGCTGGCTCTGCAGCCGCCTGTTGTTTCCAAGGAAACCCTGGAAGTGTTTTCAGGTGATCATCTCTCCTGGGGTGGGAAGGCTCCACTTTGTTACTTCTACAGCCAGAACAACAGTGAGTGATGGCTGTTTCAGCGTGAGTGAGTTGTGTTGGGGGAGGAGGGTACCTCTGAGTGACCCATCTGTGGGCACTACTGCTTGGGAGTGGAGAAAGGTGGGACCAGGCTCTGGCTGTCCTGCAGTGTTAAGCACTTGGCTTACATCCTTTCCTGACTCTGCCTCATAGATGACATCGAGAAAAGGCGGCGGCTACGGCAGAAAAAGGCTCGGGAGGAGAGGCGGAGAGAGCGCCGCATCGAGATGGAAGAAAACAAGAAGCAGGGAAAGTGTAAGTTAGAAGACCATGGAGTGGCAGCAGCCTGTCTACCTGGGGTCTACTTTACATGCATCACTGAGTTGGCACCCCAAGCCATCTTCTCACCCTCTGGAAAGGGCTGTGGCCTCTGGGTCACTTAGGGGTCAGCGTTGGCCTCCACCTGAGCTCTTCTGACTGCAGCTCTGCAGGCCTGGAGACCAGCTGAGTGAGGAGGGGTCTTAGAGAAGAGCAAGTCCAGCTCTTTCAGTTTACAAAGGAGGAAATCAAGACCCAGAGGGGGAGTAAACTGCCTGAGATCCAAGCCCGGGTTCACTGACCAGGATCCTGTGTTCTTTCTGTCATTGCTGATGCTGGTTGGGGAGGGGATGATGTAGGCCTTCTCTGGCCCTGGGTTCCAGGTGTTAGAAGAGTAACTGTCAGGACAGGCAGCCCAAAGGCTTTTGATGCCTGAGGGACGCTAGTCAGGAAAACTGACAGGGCGGCCAGGCTGAGACCTTCATTTCTCGATGCTCTTGTGGACTGATATGCACCCACTCTCTGCTCTGTATATTTCTCTTGGGCGTAATTTGCTTTTGGGGGCTGTGATCTTGTTACAACTTGGCTGTGGGGGAGAATTTGAGATCCTGTCTGAGACTGAGTTGTCCTGCCTTCCGTTGTAGATCCTGAAGTTCACATCGCTCTGGAGAATCTCCAGCAGTTTCCTGCCTTCAATGCCTGCTCTCCTGATCCTGCTTTGGTTCTCACCAGCACTGAGGACCATGGTTCCTTCTCACAGTCTCCTCTTAGCAGAAGCCCAGGGTCCCATGCAGGTGGGTATGGCAAGTCATTGTGCCCCAGATGGTCACAAGTTAGAGAAGTTAGCAGAGTTGGAGCCTAGTACTAAACACCACAGCTGAAACCATTAGCCTCTCCTATCAGAATACGTCACCTCAGTTTAGGAAATAGTTTTGTTGTTTTCATGATAGATTTTCTGAGTGTCAGGAAGACCACCTTTAAAGTAGGCGAAGGTGCCCGGCATAGGCATTTGTTTCTAGACTGTCAGTCCTGACCAGTCCTGGCTGGGAGTGATGCAGAGCTGTTGAGGGAGAGGAGCAATTCATTTTTCCAGCTGGTTCTTACCATCGCATCCTTAGAGCTATGAATAGACCTTCACAGGGAGGGATTTCGGGTTGACATAAGAAAAAAATTTTTTATCATTAAAGTGAGTACAAAATGAAGGAACCACATTGGGAGATAATGGTTCCCCTTCTTCAAATGGAGTCTGGTTGGCTTAATGACTTGTCATATTGTGCAGTGAATTTCTTGTTCAGGTGTGGGTTGTACTAGGTAGCTCCATGGAGACCTAGTAGGTACAGTGCACCACCTTGAGGAGCCATGCTGAGGCTTGATGTACCCAGCTTGGCTTCCAACTGCATTTAGTTTTTACTCTGGGAAAATGTAACCCAGTTGCCCCTTTCAGATCTGCCAAGTGAGGATTTTTGTATCCAACTCTTCTTCTCTAGAGCATTGATTGGAGCTTGGGAGCCAGCCAGCATTTCAGGTGGGAAGGAAGGGAATTTATGCACATGAGGGAATCTTTTTCAGAATTCAGTTCCTCTGTGAACATCTCCAACTCCTCTTGGTGTGATAGACCAAGCTTTTTAGCTTTATGAGTATGGTGAAAAGGCAAAGTGGATTAATGTTTGATAAATTTAATTTGGTTAATATCTTCTTGGATTATTGAGCTTTGTTCTTATTTTCTTCCTTTTCTGAGGAAAACAACAGCTTTCATTAAGTTACTGTTAGGATTACTGTGGTTCTTTCTTTGCAGACTCTACATTGGCTTCGTCACCCACTGATGGTCATGGCAACCCTTCATTCTGCGTTGGGAACCTGGAAGAAGAGGCTCCCTTTCCTTCCTTTGCCCAGGTAAACCTTTTGCTGTTAGAGAAGCTGTTTATTCTGTCCTTGACCTTTCTATGATGCATGCTGTTTAATGGAAAGGGACCTGGTGAATGAGATCATCTGCTATGATAGGCTGCAAACCCTGATGCCTGACTCCCTGGGCTTCTCTGTACATGTGTCACTGAGAGCTGACTATAAGGCAGATGATTTCTAGAACTTCCCCTCTAAATTCCCCTTTCAGAAAATGGTGACCATCCAAGTTACTTAATAGCACTCTCTGTGATGACCATTACCAAACAAGTGTGAGTCAGGGCTAGTTTGTGTGTGTGGAAGAGCCAGCTGGGCCTTTGTGCAAGAGAAGGGCAGGGATGGATGCGCTTTGAAGACTGTTGAATTGTGGGTGTAAAATGTACATCTGGGATTCCTTTCCTCCCTTTAATTTTAGGAAGTCCGGGCCAGGGGAAGGTTGGTTTTATACAATCCCATTCTCTTCACTTTGGCAAGGAAGAGGAGGAAAATAAAGGTTGTTTTAGGTAAAACCCTTGGCAGCCAAGCTCTCCTATTTTACCCTGCAAAATAGTCAGAAGTACAGCAGCATGACCCCATCCAAGTCAGTTTTACAGGGTAATTTAATAATCTTAACATTCACATAGCTAATGAAGAGTATTTTGTGGCTCAAGTTTTTTGAGAGTGAGAATCTATTTCTCCCTGGCCATTAGTTTAGTGGGTCAGGTGGTTTAGCGTCTTGGTCAGGATAGTTCCTTGGAGCAGCCTTTACAAAAGAAGGTTTGAACTGGCACTGCCAAGTGATGGGTTGAAGTTGAACATTGGAATATGATGAAATGGGGTTGGTGAGGATTGGAAAGGGGTCCTAGATGTTGGAGCTAGTAGACAGTGCCCAAGAATCTGGCAGTGGTCTTACCTTTGCTGATATATTCCTCCTTTTGAAATCAGATTAGGCCTGAGGTCTTTTAAGGACAGCATATTAAAAATCCAGGTGGCATTATGTGCACTTGAACAGAATTCCCATTAAATGGGGAACATCTGCTGGAATCAAAAAGCAAAGTGACATGTTACTGGCAAGTTACGAGCCCATGTTAGAGCCAGGAAATCCGACCTGAGGATTACTTTTTTCCTGTCATTTAGCTTTCAATCATTCTTCCTACAAGAAGGAAAAGGCAGCTTGCTTTTCTGGTCTGTAATAGCTTCCAAACATCTGCCTGCTTAGGACATTCTTGGTAAATGGCAGATGGCATGGAGTGACCAGGCCTGGTCTGATTGCAGGGGTGGGCGTGGGGCTTGGATTTCAGATGCTCCTAGGAGAAATGTAAGGCCAGTCTCGGGAAAGCCCAAGTCTTGGGAAAGCCCGTGGGTATTCAGAGGGGCAAGTCACAACTTGGAATAAAGGGGAGTATACAGTGTGAGTGTTTTGAGAAGAACTGGCAGGCCGAAGGGAAGACCCACTGAAGAGGCACTTATTAAGCACCTACTTTGTGCCCTGTACGGTGCACGATTCTCAAAACAACCTGGAGTGGCAGGTGTCATTATCCCCATTTTCCATTTGAGGAAACTGAGGCTGATGGGTGAGGTGTGCCTTGCCCAAAGTCCCACAGCCAGCCTGTGTCTGAGGTTGAGTTTGAGCTCTGGTCTTCCTGACTCCAGGCCCAGTGCTCTGCCCACTTTACCACCTCATTGCCTCAGCTGGATCCACAATACAGAAATGGCCGCTGCTTGGCACATCTGAGTTCTTAGACTGGCAGGGGTTTTAAGGTAGGTAGGAAGGTGTTGAATGGAGGGCCTTTGGGAGAAAATGTGTCAGGAACCAGCTTAAGAGTCATAGCAAGCATTATGTATTTAGACTCATTGTGGGCCTCTTAGGCCCTTTGTGAGTGCCCTGTATATTCTTCTTAATCACTTGTGAATAAAGTCATCCAGGGCTCTGGGCTGACTTTAGCCTGGACTGTTCTGTTAAGTACTGATCTGGTCTAGGCTTAGTACTAAGCATTTCCCTTTATTAGCTCTGGGTCAGGGTAGGAATATGGGGCTGGATGAGAAACTGGAATGTGCTAGGCAAAACAAGTTTTGTTGTCCTGGCTAACTCTAGCTTTTCTTTGGCAGATGCTGAGGGTTGGAAAAGCAAAAGCAGACATGTGGCCCAAAACTGCCTCCAAAAAAGGTGAGAGAGGGGCTATTTGATGGCAGGACCCATCGCTGTAAGGGGAGTGTCTCATAGTTCTAGGTGGCTTGGGATCCCTGCCCTGAGAGTGTTCTGGCATTTTCCAGATGAGAACACTCTAGCTCCTCCTGCTCCTGTGGACAGTGATGGGGAAAGTGACAACTCAGACCGTGTACCTGTGCCCAGCTTCCAGAATTCCTTCAGCCAAGCGATTGAAGCAGCCTTCCTAAAACTGGACACCCCGGCCTCCTCAGACCTCCTCTCTGGTAAGGGCAGAGAAGCCACCCGACTTCAGTACCTTGTACGTGAACATGAAGTTCTCATTCAACACTGGGGGTATTATCTCTTAAAATAGATTGTGGCCCCATCTTTACATGGGATTCATTGTTCAAACTGCTCACATTTCAGCCACCTTTCTTAATCTCTCCCCTACTTGAGTCACCATGTCTGGTTCTTTGCCTCCATGACATCATCGGAGGAAGGACTTTGGTCATTGGTGGGTCCATATTCCTAGTAGATGATGAGCTCTTTGGGCGTTCCCTACCCCCTTTTAGTCTCCTGGATCCCGATCATTTCATTCTGCCTTACTCAGAGCAGGTGCTTAGTAAACACTTGGTGGCTTCAGCCCCCCTGGCTCTGGGCATCTGCGCCCTGAATCATCGCTAAGGCCTGTCTTCGTACTTCCTTTAACAGAAGAGAAGGGAGGAAAGAAAAGGAAGAAGCAGAAGAAGAAGCTGCTGTTCAGCACCTCGGTGGTCCACACCAAGTGAGGCTCCGCCCCCACGCCCTCTCCATCTGCTGTTTTCTTTTTCCTTTGCTTTGTTTGGCTGCTATAGTTTTTAAGGACTTGAGTTTGCACAGATTAGCTCTGTTGGGGGGTGGGGGGGGTTTCCACAGATCAAGGGGGAAACCAAAGGAACTAATTTAAATACAGTGTATTTTCCAGCTTCCAATATTTACACCAGAATAAAGTATTGACACTCACACAACCGAACCTTCAGTCAAGGTTTCTAGTTCATGCCAATTCCATCTCTTGACCTATTTGAGGTGGTCTTAGCATTCTAGCCCAGCTTCTGACGCCCCCGCTGGGCAGCTTGAGAGCCATAAGGCACCTCTGTAGCGTGGGCTTTAAGGTACAGCTGTACTCATCTGACACCCCCTTTCCTGCTGCGTGCTTCACAGGGTTCTAGAGGACACACTAATCACAATTCACATCTTTTCCTTTTTTTCTACAAGTTAGTCTCTTCTACCTGTTCTGGATTTTCTTTTTCTTTTTTAAAGAACAGAAGGGTGTGGGAGTAGATTGGATTTAGGACATCCCCCTGAAATTGCAATTGTTTTTCTTCTGACCAGTAGAGAGCCTATAAGCCTGTAGTGCCAACTTTAGTCCTCCAAGTACATAGTTGGATTTTGGACTTGCCTGGGAGAGGGGAGGCTTTTCCTTCAACTTCTTAACCTAAATTCCTCTCTACCTAATGGCTCAGCAAGTTATTAACTCTGCTTGGTTAGAAAGCTGCAGTGACCACATGCCTACCTTGAAGTTCGGGTAGGAGGTACCAGTGGGACAGGTCTGAGGGACACAAGCAGAGACAGTCGAGCATTTGGCAGAGGAAACCACTGCTGTTGAGCTAGGACTTCTGGTTGGGATGCCGAAGGCACCCGGGCTTGATACAGAGCTGTGCTGAAAGCAGTAAGGCCCCATACACTTGCCTCTCCCTCACTTTCTGGAGCAGTCTCATTATGTGCTGCTTGGGGTTTGGTTTGAAGCCGAGTTTCAGTGATGTGGATTTTTGTTGTTGTTGAATAAAGTGACCTCTAGGTGTAACGTAATGGCGAAGGCAAACAGTTGCAATAAATCATATGCACAAGAGGAAGCGTGAGCCTTCTTTTTTGGAAAAAAACAAAAAACCAAAAACAAACCCAGGATTGTTGGCCAAGCTGCACCCCAGGTAATCAACTCCAGTACAGCTCAAAAACACAGCGGCAACCTCCTTTCTTTCCCCTTCACCTCCTTTTAGTTCAAGCTGGGTAGCAAGCAGTCAGAGGAGGGAGCTGGTCACTCGGAGGGGCCAAGAGGAGCTTAGGCCCAATGATTCAGGCTGTGGTTTCTTTGCCCAGTAGCTGAAACCTCTAGTGTTTGTTGGTTGGCTTTTGCAATGTTTCTCTGGAAGAAAACCAACTGAACAGGAAAAGGCAGGGCTCAGCCCTTTGGAGCAAAGTGCAACCCATTATGGTAACTTAATCCTATTTCAAGTTCTAAGACCAACCAGGAAAACCAACAGATAAGTTTAATAAAAATTACATTCAGCACTAAAGTCAAAACAAATGCCTTTTTGCTTTCATCTAACTGTCGTAGGAATTCCTAAGCGCAAGGGAAGAATGGTCCCCCACTAGGCAGAGTTAGTGTAAATAACTTTGCAGTCTCTTCTGGCGGTAGGTGGGGGGAAGGGGATCCTTTTCCCAGATTCCAATGGGGTCAAATTTGTTGGATTGTTCTGCCTGTGACTTCTAGGAAAACTGAGCACCCATTACAAGAGGGAGAGGTTATTTGTTCACAGCAACAAAAATTATATTGAAATGGGATAAATAGCAGAAAATTCAGTTTAAAACAGTTCTTGCTTCCTAAGGTCATGGTTCTCGACCACAGGGATCTTACTTCTGAACTGCAGAGAACAGACAGGCTTTGCTGTCTGCCTTAGGTGACTGGAAGCTTCACTGCATTTAACAGAGGGCATCAGGGTGGCTTCGTTTCCCAGCAGATATTCATTCCATCTCTGTTGCATCCTCCTCACTTCCACTTTCTGAGAGCTGATCTTCCTGCTGTTCTTCTAGTGAGCAGCTCATGACCGACTTTTTGATCAACTCCCGCTCCTCTGCAGAAAATCAAAAGCAGAGTAGTCATGAAAGATGTCTCTGCAAGCAGGCTTTTGTTAGTTTTTTCTCACTCTACCCCAGTAGGTGAGGCTTGCCCAATAATCACTGGCACAGGGCCACTTACCTCCATCGGGGCAGTTCTGCAGTAAGATCAGAAGCTGACGCCTGTTGTACTGAATCAGGAACTTCTGACAGGTTCTGATGGTCCCTGACAAATCAAAGGAAAGGATTTTGTGGTCACCAACAGAGCTGAAGTACCTGTTGTGAGGGAGGTCCCCCTTTGTTCAAGGGCTGTTTGCCAGCTCTGAGGAGCGGCTTTTTCATCATCTCACTCACCTCCCACGTGCAGCGTGTTGAAGAAGCAGGGATAGCGCTGTCCCTTATTCTCTAAATAAGTAATAAAGGGCAGAGTTGACCACAGAAGCTGATAGAATTCTTTCCGACATCGAAGCAGCACTACCCCAGTATAGGCATTGAGGTATTTCACTAGGAGAAAAATAGCTGTCTCAGAACATCTGCATCCAGAGATTTTTATGAATTAGCAAGTGTAGGTAATGCCCGCTGATCTGCCCAAGCTTGGTTAGTATTGATAGTCTACTGGGATCTCCCTGAAGTACTGTGAGGATGTCCCAGAGGCCTCCATCCTCCTAGAGCCCTACCTGCATAACAGATAGCTCATCCTGGCAGGTCAGGCTTTTGTACAGAGCATGGCTCAGGAAAGCTAAGGCTGGAGAAGGAGTCTCCAGGTTGGTCTGGAGGTTTTTGGTATGGTTATAATCTGTGGTGACAGGAGATGTGCTGCACCTTCTGTGCTCTCCACTAGGGGGCAGCAGTGTGGTCCATCTTTGGATGTGGCTCAGCCCTTTGTGACCAGACTATTCGGCTTCTCTCCCAAACAAGGGGCAGTCACCTTTTAATCTGTTACAGTGAGTATATACAGCCTCTGCCAGAGTCAGGACCCATGGCGGCACTCTCCACTGTGTCACCAGATGGAAGCAGCATAGTTGCGCTAGGGGTCCTTGGTGTCTAAGCTCACGTGACACAGAAGGCTGGTGAAGCTCTCTGTAACCTGCTCCATCCCACAGGACAAACTGCCACATGGGTTCTGAGAGGGAAGGTTGTTACCAGTGGGGAGAGCTGATGACATCAGGGAATGTACGAACAATAAGCAAAGAAAGGCTGTGTCAGTTTGGGAGCTGGAAGGGCCCTCAGCCATCTAGTCCAACTGAAACACAAAAGGAATCCCCATTAAGCCATACTGAGGCCCTTGGGTCTTTGCCTCTGCAGCTTCCAGCTTCCTGAGGCCAAATGGAACCAGGCTGTCTAATCTCTCAGACACCAGAAGGCAGTTCTCAGGTCTCACTGAGTCTTCTCCGGGCCAAAGAGGCCCACCTCCTTCAGCAGATCTCGTTTTTACCAGCCTAGCTGTTCTCTTGGACACCATCTGGCTTACCAATATCCTTAGACTTGCACCCAAACTGAACACTACCTACTCCAGAAAGGGCCATACAACTGGGAGCTATGGCCTTAATGCAGCCTGAGATTGTACTGGTTTGCAGTCCCCTAAGACTCCCAGATCTTTTCTTTTTTAAAAAATTACACCTGCTGTCTAACCATGCATGCTTCCCCCATCTTGGGTTTGTTAAGTTGTTTATTTTTGTGCCCAAGTAAACGAACTGACACTTAGGCCTGGCTGAATTCCATCTCCTCAGATTCAGCCTGTACTCTGGTCTATCCCAGTCCCTTTGGGATCTTGCCTTTCTCTGCGTTGGCTCTCCCTTCCTACTCTAGGTCATCTGCACAATGGATTCATATAGCATTCCTACCCTCATCCAAGTCATGGATAATAGGAAGCTACTTCAAATTTTTAAGAAAAGGAGTGATGTAGCCAGACTGGAGTTTAAGTCCATAGTATGAAAAGTTAGAGGGTTAGGATATGACCTTGGACAAATTGCTAGACTCGAGAAATATGGTAAGCCCCAGGCTATGTAAGCAAGTGACCAGTCCTGCCACAGACCTAATGAAAGCAGGCGACTTCTATTCTACACCTACTGAATGTGAAGTACTAGTACTAGTACTCATTTGGAGGTGTGGGTTTATATCTCAAGAGAGATTAGGACTAGAAATGGAGGTGATGGTTAAAGCCCTGGAAAAGAATGAGATTGCCAAGAGTCTGGTGAAGGAAAGAGGTCCCAGCAGACCCTCAGGGTACAGCTTCATTCAGGTGTCTAGAAGAGGTCTGAGGTGATGAAGAACAAGACCACCAGTACCGCTGCTGCCAATGACATCACAAGCTACAGAAGCATCATGTCCTGCTTTATGTTTCTTGAATTGAAAGAGAACCACAGAATTGAGTCATTAGAAATGCTGACCTTTGGAGAACGTAGTGAGTCTTGGATAGGAGGCAAGAGGGTAGTTTCAAGGGACTAAAGAGAGGAATAGTAAGGAGGTTTGGAAGGAAGAGTCGGGTGGAGGAAACTTTTTCAAGGTACAGAATTTCAGTTGGAAACCTCAAAGGACATCTAATTCAACCCATACTTGAGCAAGGATCCTCTCTATGGCATTCCTGACAATGACCTTTAAGAAAGGCTGGATGATCTCTAGTGAATGAGCCCTCACTATCCTAATTAGGAGATATCCTCCATCAAGCCTGTCTGCCTGTTGGCAAATTCCAGCTACTATTCCTACTTCTGCCTTGTGTTACCAGGCAAAAAAAAAGTTGAATTCCTCTTTCAACTGAAGGAGAGAAATGGGAAAGTAGCTGGACATGATAAAAAAACCTGAGATTTAGGACTGGAGGAAAGCAGGACATGCTTGCAGGAGCAAACTTGAAAAGGGACAGTAAACTGATACTGGACCAAGAAGGGATCAAGGACCTAGGAATAGATACTGGAGAACTAGAGACAACTCTGACCGGAGGAAGGGAGCTGGGGGAGTACGAGTCAGACAGGCATCCTGCATCTGACCAGTGAAGAAAGATGCCAGTCATCTGCCATAAATGCATGTGGGCCCCTGGGGAGTGGTGAGGGACAAAAGTTTGAAACTGGTTTTGGAGAATTAAATAGGAGCTGTTTTAAAAGGGAGGTTACAAAGACTGTCAAACAACACCCAGCTCTGCTTGCATACCATGAAGATTTAAATTGTAATTAAGTGTCAACAAGGCAATACAGCCTAAGTACTGTCTAATGAAACAGGTAGGTACAGGTTCGGTGCAGAGGCAAGTAAGGCCATTATGAGGAAGAGGAGGGACCCAGACCAGCGATCAGGCAGGTTTAGTTGTTTCAGTCCTGTCCCACTTTTCTGGACCTGACTTGGGGTTTTCTTGGCAAAGAGAGTGGAGTGGGCTGTCCATTTCCTTTTCCAGTCCATCTGACAGATGAGGAAACTGAGGCAGAGAGTGATGGGACTTGCCCAGGGCCACCCAGATTTGAACTCAGGAAGATGAGTCTTCCTGACTTTCAGGGCAGATGATCCATCCACCGCGGCCAGCTAGCAGCCCCCAATTGGGTGGGCCCTGAGTTCAGATCTCACTTTTAAAATGCTTAGCTGTCATGACTAGGAGAAGTTACAAGCCCTCAGTAGCCCAGGGGAGGATGATGACACTGGTGGTTCTTTCACAGGTTGTGGGGAGAACCTGAATGACCATCTGCGAGCCCTAACCCTGAATGACCATCTGCGACCCCATCCCTGAATGACCACCTGCGAGCCCAACCCTGAATGACCATCGGCGACCCCTAACCCTGAATGACCATCTGCGAGCCCAAACCTGAATGACCATCGGCGACCCCTAACCCTGAATGACCATCTGCGAGCCCAAACCTGAATGACCACCTGCGACCCCATCCCTGAATGACCACCTGCGAGCCCTAACCCTGAATGACCATCTGCGACCCCATCCCTGAATGACCACCTGCGAGCCCAACCCTGAATGACCATCGGCGACCCCTAACCCTGAATGACCATCTGCGAGCCCAAACCTGAATGACCATCGGCGACCCCTAACCCTGAATGACCATCGGCGACCCCTAACCCTGAATGACCATCGGCGACCCCTAACCCTGAATGACCATCTGCGACCCCATCCCTGAATGACCACCTGCGAGCCCAACCCTGAATGACCATCTGCGAGCCCAAACCTGAATGACCATCGGCGACCCCTAACCCTGAATGACCATCGGCGACCCCTAACCCTGAATGACCATCGGCGACCCCTAACCCTGAATGACCATCTGTGACCCCAAACCTGAATGACCACCTGCGAGCCCAAGCCTGAATGACCATTCGCGACCCCAACCCCGAACCAACGCCCGCACCCTCCAGGCCCGGCACGAAGGCGGCAGCCACGGGCCGGGGGCGCAGCCTCAAGGACCCGGCTGGGAGGAGGGGGAGGCGGCCTCACCCGTCAGGGCCAGGGCGCAGGCGGCCGCGCCGAAGGCCCCGTGCGTCCGGGCGATGGCGTCCCGCACCAGGCCGAACAGGACCCGCTCCTCCAGGCAGGCGCGGCAGCGGGGGTCCTCCGACACCAGCTCGCACAGCAGGTACCTGCGCGGGGAAGACGGGGAGCAGCGAGTGAGCCAGAGGCCCCGGGCCGGGGCCGCGAGCGAGGGCAGGGGAGGGCAGCGAGGCCGCCTTACCTGTGCTTGAACCGCACCATCTCCACAGCAACGCCTCCGCCAGGCCGGAAATCCGGGGTCCTCGGCCGGATGGACGGCATCCCGACCAATGGCAGCACAGCCGCTTCGGCACGGCGGCCACTGATATCTCGAGGCGGCAGAGGGTGGGCGGGGCTTAAATTCCGGTTGTTCTGCTCCGCGCGTGCGCGAGCTCGTGTTCGCTATGGGATGGGTTTGTTTCCAGGCCGGGCGGCCGCCCCGCGCACGCGCTCTGCGCACCCGCTCGCAGTCTGCCTGCTGCGGGCTGCGAGTTAGGCAGGGCTGGACTTTCTGACAGTTGCGCCTTAGAGCTTGCGAGCTGCGGAGAGAGTTTGGGTGTAGGCGACCGGACACCTCTTCATCTCCCCTCTCCGCGCCTTTGCACTGGCAGTCCCTATGCCTAGAATGCTTTCCCTCCTCCCCAAACCTGACCTTCAAAACTCAACAGATCTGATCTTGCAGGACGTCTTTACAGGTGTCTCTGACAGCTAACGGCTTCCCCATTCCACCTACTCTATAAATGCCTTTTTTCATCTACCTATATGTTTATCCCCTGGGTCTGGAGTTAGGGAGACCTGAGTTCAAATACAGTCTCAGTCACTTAGTAGCTGTATGACTCCGGGAAAGTCACTTCACCCTCTTTGCCTCAGTTTCTTCATCTGAAAATAAGCTGGAGAAGGAAATGACAAATCACCCCAGTATGTTTGCCAAGAAAACTTCAGCTAGGGTCGCCAAGAGTCAAACGTGACTCCACAGCAACAAACCTCCCTTTGTAAAGCACTTTGCAAACATTAAAGCAGCTATAAATGCCTGTATTCTAGTCATATCTTCTATGGATCACGTTCCCCCCATCTGAATGCAAGCACAAGTGGTTTTTGCCTTCTGCAGAAATTTTCCTAGCTGTGTTAAACGTTTAAGGTTAGTTTTTACTCTGTGAATGTTCACTCTAAAAATATCTGATCTCCCTATCGTAATAATAGCTAGCATTTACATGGTGTTTAAAGTTTGTTTTTTGCTGTAAAACTATCTCCTTTGATCCTCACTGTAACCCTGGGAGGTAGATGATTTTATTTCCCCCATTTTACAGATGAAGAAACTGAGGCAGATATCAGTTAAGTGATCCTGGGAGGCACTAGTTATATTTACACACTGTCTCCTCCATTAGAATGCTGAGCTGGTGGAGAGCAGACTGTTTTTTGGCTTTCTTTGTATCCCCAGAGTTTAGCTCAATGCCTGGCCTACAGTAGGTGCTTACTAAATGCTTGTAGCTTGTGAGCTCCTGGAGAGGGATTGTTTGCCTTTCTTTATATCTTGATTGCCTGCAACATAGTATATTGACTTACAAATCCTTTGTATCATTCTTAACAGTATCTTAGGATTTCTCATGTACATGGTAGGCTTAACAAGAAGCCAGTGGGGCTTATTTTTAGGAGGAGTGAGTTCAAATCGTACCTCTGACACTAGTAGCTCTTCAACAATGGACAGCTGTCCATTTGGGGACTGGTCTCTGGCTCCAGACAAGCGTTACTATCTTCTTTATTTATAGGACTGAAAAAAACTTTTAAAATTCATTTATTCAACAAGTATTTATTATATCAGCAGTGACCTTTCGATTTGACTAGGGGTTTTATCCCTATTAAAAGTTTATAAGTATGTAAGCAAACCTTAAATGTTTAACCAGCTAGGAAAATATCTGCAGAAGAACAAAAACAATGTCTTCTCTCAAGAAGCTTACTTACATTCCAATGGGGGAGAATGTGGTCCATAGAAAAGATAATGAAGATGATGATGATGATGATGATGGTGAGGAGGAGGAGGAGGAGGAGGAAGAGGAGGGGAAGGAAAATAAGGAGGAGGAGAAACATATTTTGAGATCATTTTGTCCAATCCTCTTATTTTGCATTCTGAGAAAAATAAAGCCTCGTCCTCCCTCTCTTCCTTTCTCCCCTTAATCCTTCCTCCTCTCCTTTTCCTCCAGGTAGAGTGGAAGGGGCTTTGGTTCGGGCATCAGAAGCCCTGGGTTCAAATTTTGACTCTGCTCTGGATTAACTATGAAACGAGTTGCTTCCATCCTCGGAGCCCCGGTGCTTCCTCTATCCTCACCTCGGTGGAGGAGCGGGTTGGACGGGTGGTCTCCAGACTCTTCTGCTTGAAATCCTTCGATCCGGGAATGTTCCGTTGAATGCCTCGAACTCCCGGCAGATCGGTCCCTCCTCCCCCACCAGCAGAGGGCCTCGGTAGCTCACTAAGAGAACAGACCGGGGACAGTTTCCCCTCTGCAGGTAGGCTCTAGACTCGCGAAAACTTCAAAGGAGCAGAGGTGAGGACGCTTGGAGTGCAAATGTTGACTTTTGGAGCGGAAGGAGAGCGCAGCATGAGTCCCTGCCTCCAGCTTTTGACCACTTATCCTCCCGCCCCGAACAGGGAGCTGGAAGGTCCATGGGGAGAGGAGGAAGACAGGTGGCTTGCTGAATTTGGGATATGGAGTACTGGAGTTCGAATCCCGACTCTGCCTTTATCTGTGACCGACATTGAGCAAGTCACTCTCTGGGGCTCAGTTTCCACTTCTGTAAAGATGAGGGGTTGGCCTTTATGACCTGTGTGGTCCCTTCTAGCCTTGATCACAGCGCCTGGCACATAGTGGGCGCTTTTAATAAATAGACTAGATCGGTGCCTCGGGACGAGGACCTCTTGTCCAGCTCTAGGACTCCGAAACCCTTCCGGGGACTGCTGACCCCAAATGCTGTAGCCCACGAGTCCCCTGCCTCCTAGCCGGAGGGGTGAAGGGACCAGGGGATCGGGCTGGGAGGATGCTCTGGGGCGTGCCACCGACGGCGGCGGCGCAGCCAGCTCCCAGCGGTAATTAGCGGGCTCAGTCTCCCGGCTCAGCCAGCCGCTAATTACACGTCTCCTAATGAGGCCAGGCGGCTGTTTGCAATCACCGGGGCCCCCGCCGTGCTGAGCAGGAGGCCTCGGGGGAGTCAGGCTCGGGGTGGAGGGGCTGGGGAGCCGGCTTCTCCAGGGAAGGGGAAAGGAAGGGCAGCCCAGGCTGGGAGCTTCGGGCAGAGGGGTGAAGCCGGCATACATCACGTGGTGGTGGTGTTGGGGGGGGGGCACGACTAGAAGGGGGTCACACTGGGCCAAGGACATAGGATGGTCACACACATTCCCAAGGTGCTAGTACGCCTCCCTGACTTAATCCCTTCTAAAATCCCACCTTCTACAGGAAGCCTTCCCTAGCCCTTCTTAATTCCAGTGCCTTCACTCTATTCCCTATTCCCTATTTATCATACATATGTGTATATATATGATATATATACATATATATATCTTGCTTTGTATATATTTGTATATAAATTATAAGCTCCTTGAGGGCAGGGACTGTCTTTTGCCTCTTTTTGTATCCTTAGCACTTAACATGGTGCTTGATAAATCTGTATTAATTATTTTATTCAAAAATTCCAGGTTCTATAGATGTCTTTTATTTCGCGTTCATTCCTGGAGCCCTCCTTTGTAACAAAGTTAAACAAAACTGAAGGAGAGAAACACCATCTCAGGCGATGTAGGCAGCATTTCTCAGCCCTTGCCCAACCCCACCCCCTTATCATAGCATGTTTCATCTGTTCTCCTGGACGGAGACTGGTCCTTGGTGGTTCCCTAGATAGCATAAGGCTCCCTTTTCCACGTTCTTTTCCTTCACATTACTGCAGCTCCTTCTTCATTTTTACTAAAGAGGAAACTGATGTTCCCAAAGAACCAGGTTCTTGTCCAGGGTCACATGGCTATACTGAAGTCCAGATCTTCTGATTGTAAATCCAGTGCCTTCTTCTCCACAGGGTGGGCTACACTCACCTTCCCTCCCTAGCCAGTAGATTGTCAGACTGGAGTCAAGAAGACTCATCTTCCTGAGTTCAAATCTGGCCTCAGACATTTACTAGCTGTGTGACCCTGGCCAAGTCACTTTACCCTGTTTGCCTCTGTTTTCTCATCTGTCAAATGAGTTGGAGAAGGAAATGACAAACCACTCCAGTATCTTTGCCAAGAAAACCCCAAAAGAGGTCAAGGAGAGTCAAATCTGACTGAAAAGACAGAACAACAGCCATACCCCAGCTGGGGCCTGGCCCAACTGGAGTCTATTCTCTAAAATCCTATCTTGGGTAGGATGGTGCAGCAGTGGGGAGGGGAGAGTATAGATTGCTTTCCAGACTAGGCTTAACCACCTAGATAAGGAGTGGGAGCCTGAGAGCATCCAGGAAGTGAGAGAGAGTTGGGGTGGGGGAGAGGAAGAGGAGATCCATCATTCCTCCGTTAGGCTGACCCTGCATGGGAACCCTTGGGCCCAGAGCCCAGAGGGAAGATGGAGAGAGGAACTCACCCTGTCACAGAATCCAGTTTTCACTAAGTCTGGCCTTCCACATGTTTAGCTGGGAGGACAGACTGTCTGTCCGTTAGGACATAGTGGGAAATAAGAAACTGGTGGTTGGTTATTGTCCTTCATTCTTCAAGAGGACCAAAATGACATCACCATGATAAAGTGAAGTTTCAGTGTGTCTGACTGTGGCTGATGAGACCAATACGAGCTCGGAATGCTCTACTACAGGTTGGGCACAGATAGTCCATGTGAATATTTGGGGTGGGTACTCCAAATTTGTACATTTTATGTTTACTTTGTGCTGTCTCAATTCTGCTTTGCTCAAACAGCACAGCACCTTTTCTGTAGAGAGCACGCCATGCTGAGCGGTCCTGTGCCAGTGTCTCCCATGTTGCACAGTCAAATCCAAAGTTCTTGAAAGAGGCCTTAAGAGTGTTCTTGTATTGTTTCTTCTGACCACCATGTGATCACCTGTCCCATGTGAGTTCTCCATAAAATAGTCTTTTTGGCAAGAGTATATTTTGCATTCGAACAAAGTGGCCAGCCCATCAGAGCTGTGCTCTCTGAAGCATAGTTTGAAAGCTTGGCAGTTCAGCTTGGGGAAGGACTTCAGTGTCTGGTACCTTAACCTGCCAGGTGATCCTCAGAATCTTCCTAAGACAGTTCAAATGGAAGCGATTCAGTTTCCTGGCATGGTGCTGGTAGACTGTCCATGTTTCACAGGCATACAACCATGAGGTCAGCACAACGGCTCTGTAGACCTTAGTTTGGTAGTCAGTCTAATATCTCTTCTCTCCCAAACTTTTCTTTTCTTGGGAGACTCCCAAACACTGAGCTAGCTCTGGCAATGCATGTATCAACCTCATTGTCAATGTGTACATCCCTGGTACACTATCAAGGTAAGTGAACTTATCCACAGCATTCAAAACTTCTCCATTTGTTGTAATTGATGCTTCCATGTATGGATGGTGTGGTGGTGGCTGATGGAGCACATGTGTTTTCTTGGTGTTAATTATTAGGCCAAAATTAGCACAGGCAGCAAAGAATTGATCCATACTTTGTTGCATCTCAGCTTCAGAGGCTGCACTGAGTGCACAGTCATCTGCCAACAGAAAATCATGCACCAACACTCCCTCCACTTTGGTAGTTGAGCTTGATGCTGTGTTCATCCTCACTGAAAGCATTTGTCAACATAGCTGAAAACATATGCTAAAAAGCATGGGAACAAGCACACAGCCCTGTTTCACTCCACTGGTGACTAGGAAGGCATGAGAGCTTTGTCCATTAACCAGAACCCGGGCAAACATGCCATCATGAAATTGACGTATGATATTGATGAACTTCTCCAGGCAACCAAATTTTGACATAACTTTCCATAAGCCCTCATGACTAACAGTGTCAAAGGCCTTGGTCAGATCTACAAACGTTGTGTACAGACTTCTGTTCTGCTCCTGGCATTTCTCCTGGAGTTGTCGGGCAGCAAACACCATGTTGACTGTTCCTCAGCCCTTTCTGAAGCCACACTGGCTGTCAGGTATATGACCATCTTCCAGGTGAAGAATCAGTCTATTAAGGAGGACTCTAGCAAGAATTTTGCCAGCAATGACTAAGGGAGAGATTCCCTTGTGATTGTTGCAGGACATTCTATTCCCTTTACCTTTATAGAGATGGACTATGGAGGCATTCTTGAACTCCTGGGGGATAACCTCCTCTTGTGACATAACCTGGAAAATTTTGGTCAGCTTTTGTATGAGCAATGGTCCCCCTACCTTGTAAATCTCAGCTGGAATAGAATTAGCACCAGGTGCTTTGCCATGTGAAAGGAGCATAATGGCCCTCAACACTTCTTCAGTTGGAGGTTCAGCTAAGGAAGAAACAAACTAAGTGAGAAACAAGAAACTAATCGACTGATGGTCACCATGGGAGGCCAAGGACCCTGAGACCTTGCAACAGGAAGATTGGATGAAAGAACTGGGGAGGTTTGTTTAACTTGGAGAATCAAAGACTCTTGGGAGGGAGAGGTGTCATCACTAAATGTAACCTTTTCAATTGATAGCTAGAGACTAGAGCTGAGTCTGAATTCAGGAAGTCCTAAGTTCAAATCCTGCTTAGAGTTTTACTAAGACTTTAACTTGGACTTAAGGTCACTTAAACTTTACCTGTTTCAGTTTTCAGCTGTAAAATGAGCAATAGCATCTACCTCACATGGTTGCAAAGCAGAGTATCTGAGGCAGAATTTGAACTCAGGTCTTCCCAGTTCTAGGCTAAGGACATGACCAATGTGAGAATTTATTTTGTTTAACTACATATTTATTACAAGGGTTTTTTCTCTCTTTTTAACTTTATAGTTGGACTTTATTTTATTCTTTAATATTTTTATTTTTCCCAATACATGTAAAGACAAATTTTAACATTGATTTGTTGTCTCTAGGAGTTTATTTTTATTTGTTTATTCAACTTTTAACATTCATTTTCACAAAATTTTGGGTTCCAAATTTTCTCCCCATTTGTCCCCTCCTCCACCCCAAAACACCAAGCATTCTGATTGTCCCTATCACCAATCTGCCCTCTCTTCTATCATCCCTCCCTTCCCTTGCCCCCATCTTCTCTTTTGTCCTGTAGGGCCAGATAACTTTCTGTACCCCATTACCTGCATTTCTTATTTCCTAGTTGCAAGAACAGTATTTGACAGTTGTTCCTATAACTTTGAGTTCCAACTTCTCTTCATCCTTCCCTCCCCACCCCTTCCCTTTGGAAGGCAAGCAATTCAATATAGGCCAAATCTGTGTAGTTTTGCAAATGACTTCCATAATAGTAGTGTTGTGTAAGACTAACTATATTTCCCTCCATCCTATCCTGCCCCCCTTGCTTCTATTCTCTCTTTTGATCCTGTCCCTCCCCAAGAGTGTTGACTTCAGATTGCTCCCTCCTCCCATTGCCCTCCCTTTCATCATCCCCCCCACCCTGCTTATCCCCTTCTCCCCCACTTTCCTGTATTGTAAGATAGGTTTTCATACCAAAATGAGTGTGTATTTTGTTCCTTCCTTGAGTCAAATGTGATGAGAGTAAACTTCATGTTTTTCTCTCACCTCCCCTCTTTTCCCTCCACTAAAAAGTCTTTTGCCTGCCTCTTTTATGAGAGATAATTTGCCCCATTCTATTTCTCCCTTTCTCCTCCCAATATGTTTCTCTCTCACTGCTTAATTTCATTTTTTTTTAAAGATATGATCCCATCCTCTTCCATTCACTCTGTGTTTTGTGTGTGTGTGTGTGTGTGTGTGTGTGTGTGTGTATGTAATCCCACCAACTACCCAGATACTGAAAAGTTTCAAGAGTTACAAATATTGTCTTTCCATTTAGGAATGTAAACAGTTCAACTTTAGTAAAGTCCCTTATGACTTCTCTTTGCTGTTTACCTTTTCATGCTTCTCTTCATTCTTGTGTTTGAAAGTCAAATTTTCTTTTCAGCTCTGGTCTTTTCATCAAGAATGCTTGAAAGTCCTTGATTTCATTGAAAGACCACTTTTTCCCCTGAAGTATTATACTCAGTTTTGCTGGGTAGGTGATTCTTGGTTTTAGTCCTAGTTCCTTTGACTTCTGGAATATCCTATTCCATGCCCTTCAGTCCCTTAATGTAGAAGCTGCTAGATCTTGTGTTATCCTGATTGTATTTCCACAATACTTGAATTGTTTCTTTCTAGCTGCTTGCAATATTTTCTCCTTGACCTGGGAACTCTGGAATTTGGCCACAATGTTCCTAGGAGTTTCTCTTTTTGGATCTCTTTCAAGTGGTGATTGGTGGATTCCTTGGATACTTATTTTGCCCTCTGGTTCTAGAATCTCAGGGCAGTTTTCCTTGATAATTTCATGAAAGATGATGTCTAGTCTCTTTTTTTGATCATGGCTTTCAGGGAGTCCCATAATTTTTAAATTGTCTCTCCTGGATCTATTCTCCAGGTCAGTTGTTTTTCCAATGAGATATTTCACATTATCTTCCATTTTTTCGTTCTTTTGGTTTTGTTTTGTGATTTCTTGGTTTCTCCTAAAGTCATTGGCCTCCATCTGTTCCATTCTAATTTTGAAAGAACTCTTTTCTTCAGTGAGCTTTTGAACCTCCTTTTCCATTTGGCTAATTCTGCTTTTGAAAGCATTCTTCTCCTCATTGGCTTTTTGAACCTCTTTTGCCAATTAATTGAGTTAGCCTATTTTTCAAGGTGTTATTTTCTTCAGCATTTTTTTGGGTCTCCTTTAGCAAAGTGTGGACCTGCTTTTCATGCTTTTCTTGCATCTCTCTCATTTCTCTTCCCAGTTTTTCTCCATCTCTCTTACTTGATTTTCAAAATCCTTTTTGAGCTTTTCCATGTCCTGAGACCATTGGATATTTATTTTGGATGTTTGGGATACAGAAGCCTTGACTTCTGTGTCTTTGCCTAATGGTAAGCCTTGTTCTTCCTCATCAGAAAGGAAGGGAGGAGATATTTGTTCACCAAGAAAGTAGCCTTCTATGGTCTTATTTTTTTTCCCTTTTCTGGGCATTTTCCCAGCAAGTAACTTGACTTTTGAGTGTCCTGTCCACCCCCACCTTGCCTCCACCCAGCCAGCACTTGGGGTCTGAGATTCAAATGCTGCTTCCTAGCCTCAGGGCTCAGGGCTGCTATTCAGCATGAGATTAAGTTTAGGTGTTCAGGTGGAGGCAGAGCCGCCTCACGGGGTGCAGTTCCCTCAGGGGGTTCATGCAGAGACCTTCAACAATGGATCCCAGCTCCTGCCTGCTTGGGGAACCCCTGTCCGCCGCCCCCCCCCCCCCCCCCCGCTGCTGCCTCCTGAGGGGTGCTGAGTTATGGGGAAACCCCACTCCCCTCTCGACCAGCCAAAGAGACCCTCTCACCAACCTTTGGCACCTGTGGGTGGAGGGACCTGCGCGGCCGCTGGAGATTCCATCCCCTGAAGCCTGCTGGGATCTGCGCCTCTCGTTGCCGCATGGCCAAGGCAGGGCTGGGCTCCGCTCCAGGTCCAGTGAGCAAAGACCTTTGGTGTCTGTTTTCAGGGCTCTCTGGAACAGAAATCTTGTCTGCTCCATTGTTCTGTGGCTTCTGCTGCTCCAGAATTTGTTGGGAGTTCTTCTTTACAGGTATTATATGGGCTGTGGGTTTCGGAGCTAGCATATGTGTGTCTTTCTACTCTGCTATCTTGGCTCCTCCCCCCCTAACATTGATTTTTGAAAATTTTTTGAGTTACAAATTTTCTCCCTCCCTCATTACCCCCCTCGCTGAGATGGTAAGCAATTTGATACAGGTTATATATGTATAATCATGCAAAATATATTTCCATATTAGTCATATTGTGAAATAAAACACAGACACGGAAAGAAATACACAAAAAAGTGAAAAAGTCTGGTTCAATTTGCATTCAGACTCCATCAGTTCTTTTTCTGGGGGTGGATAGCATTTTCCATCATGAATCCTTTGGGATTGTCTTAGATCATTGTATTGCTGAGAAGAGCTAAGTCATTCAAAGCTGATCATTGATACAATGCTGTTGTTACTATATACAATGTTTTCCTGGTTCTGTTCACCTCACTTTGCATCAGTTCTGGTTTTTTTGCTCATCATTTTTTTATAGCACAATAGTATTCCTTTACAATCCTATACCACAACTTGTTCAGTCATTCCCCAAATTCTTGGGCTTCTCCTCAATTTCCAATCCCTTACCATCACAAAAAGGACTGCTATAAATAATATTGTACAACTAGGTCATCTCCCCCTACCCTTTTTTGGTGTTTTTGGGACACAGACCTCACTTTAGTATTTCTGGATTAAAGGGGATTCCAAATTGATCTATGAAATGGTTGGATTAGTTCACAACTCCACCAATAGTGCATTAGTGTCCCAATTTTCCCACATTCTCTCCAACATTTACAATTTTCTATAAGGGTTTTTTCTTTTAAAATTTTTCATAGCTTTTTTTGTTGTTGTTGAATCATTTCAACTGTGTCCAACTCTTCATGACCGAATTTGGGGTTTTCTTGGCAAAGATACTAGAGTGGTTTACCATTTCCTTCTCCAGTTCATTTGACAGACAAGGAAACTGAGGCAAACAGGATGAAGTGACTTGCCCAGGGTCACATAGCTAGTAAATGTTTGAGGCCAGATTTGAACTCAGGAAGATGAGTCTTCCTGACTCCAGGTTGGAAACTATCCACTGTGCCCAAACATTTACATAGCACTTTGTTATATGCTAGGCATTGTGCTAAGTGCTTTACAATCATTATTTTATTTGATCCTTGAGAAGCAAGTGCTACTATTATTCCCCACTTTACAGATGAAGAAATGAAAGGCAAATATAGAAATAAAATGCTATTATTAAATTCAGTCCTCATCCTCTTTGATCTCTTGGTGTCCTTTGATGCTGAGGGCCATTTTCTTCTCCTCCCTAGATTCTCTCTCCTCTCTAGGATTACTTGATACCTGGTTCTGTTACCTGTCCAACTGTTTCTTGTCTGACTTCTTTGCTTGGATCGTCACCTATATCACTCCCTAACCATGGGTTTGAAAAAGGGAAGGGGGTGGGTGGGGCATGGTGTTGAAGCCCAGAAAGTCAGAAGTACAGCTGAAGGAAGAATGAAGGTTGGCCAGCCTGAGCCCCTCCCCAAAATGGAACGACTTGGAGAAACTCACCAATGGAAAAAAGAAGGGAGCCAATATGGCAGAGAGGAGGCTTTAAACCCTGATGTCATCTGACCTTGACTCCTTTCTCTATCACCCCAAATATTCAGTTAGTTGCCAAATGTTTTCCCCATACAACATTTCCCATATACACCCCCTACTCTCACTATTACCACAATACAGGTCCTCTTTACCTTCTTGCCTAGCTATTGCACTATCCTTCTAAGTAGCCTCCCTGCATCATCTCTCCCCATTGCCACCCATCCTTCCTTCAGCTGCCAAAAGTGATTTTCTTACAGCACATGGAAACACTTCTCTTTCCTTAGTCAAAAAATTCCAGTGGCTTCCTATTATCTCCAAGATCAAAAATGAAGCCCTCTTTGGCATTTAAAGCCTTTCACAGCCTAGCTCCTTCCCACCTTTCCCATCCCATCTGCAAGTCTATGATCTCACCTGTTTGACAGTCTTCACAGAGGATACCCCATTTCCTGCCTCCTCGAATTTGCACTGGCTGTGCCTCATGTCTGAAATGTTCTTTCAATTCACTTCTGACTCCTAACTTTCCTAGCATCCTTCAAGACTCAAGTCTCCCCTTCTGTAAAAAGCTTTTCCTTGTCTCTCTCCCTAACCTCCTTTCTTGAGATTACTTCAATTTATATCTTATACATCTCATATGTACATGGTTATTTGCATGTTTTCTCCCTCCCATTATATGAACTCCTCAAGGATGAGAATAGTGACTTTGCCTTTCCTTGTATCCTCCATACTTAGTACAGTTGGTCAGCAAATATTTATGAAGCTTCTGCTATGGGGATATTGTTTGTTCTTGTTTTCAAAGGGGGCTGGTGACATAATGAGGTGATGTCTTGACTTGTGAGTGAGTTGGATTTACCTGAGGCAGAGTTTCACAAAGCTGTCAGCCTCACTCTCTCTTCCAGAGTCAACGTGTTCAGTGGCAGGACAAAAGTCAGGACAGCTGTCAACGATCCAGGATGCAGTGGATGACCTTGGCATCTTCAACGTCTGACCAAGCTCTAAGCAATCCTCAGCGCCTTCTTCAGCAGCCTTCTTGGCCATTGGAGCAAATTGTTTTCATCTGACCATTCCATTAGGGAAAGTCTTTATGTGCTTGGGGTATACACCCCCATAACTTAATGTTGGTTACCTTTTACTCGGGTTAGCCTGTCTGCCAAAAGAGTTTCCCTGGAGTGTGACCATCGCACATGCTACAGATTCTTAGAGCCACAGGTGAGAGCTGTGAATTGCATGGATGCCAAAGTGAATGAGCAGCCCTCACACCAGAGGTGTTAGTCCTCCCTGGAGCCCTAAAGGCTCTTGAAGGGAATGTAACCTCAAAGAGGAGGAGTTGGTGGGGAGAGAGGGACACATTAGGAAATTCTTCTGCAGAAGGTAGGATTTGAGCAGAGTCTTGAAGGAATTCAGGGAAGTTAAGTGGCAGAGGGAACACAAGGCATTGGAAATAGTGCAAAGCCAGGGACATAGAGAAGGAGTGTCCTATCCATGGGATAGTAAATAGAGCAGGGGAGCTGAATTAGGGGGCAAACTGGAAGAACACTGGGAAGGTAAGAAAGGATCAGGCTCTTTGTTGTTCAGTTGTTTCAGTCATGCCTGACTCTTTGTGATCCCATTTGGGGTTTTCTGGCCAAAGATGTTAGAATGGTTTGTGAAGGGATTTACAAGCCAAACAGAGGAGGATTTTATATTTGTTTCTCTATATTTTAGGGAACTACTGGAGTTCATTGAATGGGTAGGAGGATGTCATGGTCAGACCTGAGCTTTAGGAAAATCATTTTGTTAGCTGAGTGCAGATGGGAGGCAGGGAGACCCATTAGAAGGCTGCTAAGGGGAGAGGTGAGGAGGACCTGTACCAGGGTGGTGGCTGTGGGAATCAGAGAGATTGTGAATTCAAGGCAGGAGTTGAATACAGGTCCCCTCTCACACAGGAGCAGGATCTTTGAGAAAGACCTTCTGTGTCTTGGTTTCCACACCTGCAAAATGAGGAGCCAATTGGACTAGATCCCATACGATTGTATGTTTGAGACTTTGTATAAAGGATTCAAAGGCAAAAGGAAAAACTGTCCCTGGCCTCAAAAGAATTTTCATTCTACTAAAGGGGAAATTCTGAGAGTCCCTTCTGGCTCCAAATGGGTACTATGAGGATTAAACAGGAGAACTATATAAAATAGGGATCTAATCTAGTTCAGGGGCTCACGGTCCTAGAGCTAGAAGGGACTTTGGAGGTTGTCTCGTCCAACCTTTTTATTTTACAAAGGAGGAAACTGAGTTTCAGAGAGGCTAAATGTCTAATAGAGGTAGTAAATAAGCGAGGGCCCCTGTGAAAAAATAATTCATCATAAAAGGTAGTGACTGATTTGAGTCCAGTGATGAGTATGTTGTTATTCAGTTGTGTCTGACTCTTTCTGACCCATTTGGGGTTTTCTTGGCAAAGATCCTGGAGTAGTTTGTCATTTCCTTCGCCAGCTTTAACAGATGAGGAAACTGAGGAAAACAGGGTGAAGTGCCTTGCCCAGGATCACATAATTTGTGTGGGAGGCTGGATTTGAACTCAAGTTTTCCTGACTCCAGGCCTGGCACTCATATATCTGCTGCACTGCCTAGCTGCCCCAGTGATCAGTACTAGTTGAGAAGGCAGTGTAGTGTACTGGATGGAGCTGGGGTGTTAGAACCATGAAAACATGGGTTCAAACGATGCCTCAGACGTTCTCTGTATGATCTTGGGCAAATAACTTTATCCTCAGGGCCTCAGTTTCCTCCTTTGTAAAATGTAAACCATTAAAGCTGGGCATCAACGTAAGGTGTTTTCCAACTCTAAATCTATTCTTCTGGGACTGTGAAGGTCAAAGGCATTTAGAAGCAGAGAAACCACTCAGGACCAAGGAGGTCAGGCAATGTTTTTTGGACAGTTCAAAATGTCTTACATCCTTCATTACCATATTGTCAGGAGTCCAGGGATTGCAGCACCTCTAGTCCTATAAACAAATTCCATGTAAAGCCCCAATAGAACATGCAAAAAAAAAATCTGGTTAAAATTAAACCCTCCATCTGCCATTGCTAGGGGCGCTGAGAGTTTCCCCTTGGCCTCCAGCTCACTGAGGTGGAAACTGGCATCTCTGAATCTATGGGCCATGGCCTTAGCAAAGAGGATAGTTGTCCTCTCAGCCTTCCCAGAATGCTACAGTCCACCCCTGCCACCCCAATCCTGGTCTTTTCCCCCCACTGTTTTCTGCCTGGATCACTGCTCCATTTGCTCCTAGCTCTTGGTTCCGTCTGTCACGTCTTTCCCTGATAACAGAGATTACACAAACACACACATACAGCTTTCCTGTACTGTTTTCTCCTGACTCCCTTACTCTACAAGCAAGTGATGCTGTTATGCTGGGGGATGGGAATGGGGGAGGCCCAGGCTTACCAACCCTCAGGGGCCAGCATCTGGCTCTTTCTGCCCAGGCCACTCCATTTTCCAGCTTGGGCTGTGTTCGCCTGTCTCTCCTCCTTCCCACTGCTCCCCCAGTTGGAAGAAGGGACTGAAAAACTGAAAATAGCTGTCACTTTCCCAGTGTGGCTCTAGGCCAGAGGCAGGAATAGAGCACTGGTGGGCTCAGCCAGAACATACTCAGGACACTGGGACATCCACCCTCTTCCTCCTTTCCTCTCCTCCCCAGGGCCACAGGGGAAACCAGAGCCATTCTTTGACATTCAAGGCAGTCCTGGATGTATGGAAATTGATGCCCTAGGCCATCAAGTCATCAGTGGCTGCCCAGCTCAGGTTTTCCCCCAGGGTTGGGTCTAATTTCATTTCCAGTTGAACTTCATGGTATGCTTGGGGGGAGGGAGGGGACACCCTTCTCTACCTCCTTTAGAAAAAAATTCATGTTATTTTCAAGTTAGCTTTTCTTCCCCTGTGCCCCTCTTTCCTCCCTACCCCCATCTCTCTCCCCCTCATTTCTTTTCCACTTTTCTTCAGACTGGAAACACAGGTAAACAGGTCTTGTCATACGTAGTCTCATATACAGAAGGAAAATAGAGATTCTGAGGTTCTTAAGGGACTTCAGAAGCTGAATGGGATCTTAGCTATCACATAGTGCAACTCCCTCATTTTATAGATGAGGAAACTGAGGCTTGGGAGAGGTTAAGAAAAGCCTGACTCGATAGAGTTCGGCTCGATTGGCCTATGTGCCTGCAAAGAGGGATCCTAGGCTGTGAAGAAGTCTCACAGATGAAAGAGATTTTTCACCAGAGGCAACAAGAGTTAGAGATGCTGGGAGACAAAGCATAGCCTCTTGGAATAAACATGACTGGGAGTCGAGATCTGGTTTCTAGTCTTGGATCAGCTGCTGTGTGACCTTGCGTAGGTCTTTTCCTCTCTGAGACTCAGTTTCCTCATCCACAAAATGAGGGTTTTGGACCATTCCACACCTAGGACTGTCCCAATGTACCTTCTATTTCCACATTCTTTATTCTAAGATTCCAACTCTGATATTCTTTGTTCTAATAAATCTGTGGCCTAATGAGCTGACATTCTTCTGTGTTTAAGTCTTTTCTATTTCTTTTTCATGATTTTTTTCTTTTTGAGGCAATGGGGGATAAGTGACTTGCCCAGGATCACCCTGTTAGTAAATGTGTGAGGTAGGGTTTGAGCCCAGGTCCTCTTGACTCCAGGGCTAATGCTCTATCCAGGTTTAGCTGCCCCAGGTTTATGATCTCTTAAGGTTCCTCTCAGCTCTAACATTCTCTGATCTATGACTTCTTGCTACCAACTCTCTGGACCTGTGAATCAAGGGCCAGAGTGGATCCCCTCTTTCCAGTGTTTAGGAGCACCCTCAATTGACAAGCATGTATTAAACTGTTATGTGTCTCAGCTTGGGTGCCAAGGATATGAAGAACGAAAAAACCTCCATCCTCAATGAGCCCCTGGAAATCTCCCATAGTCACAGAGCGCTGGGGACTAGGTATAGGGAGTCTAGGAGAGTCGTAACGTAGAAGGGGGTTTACACAGAAATCCCGACCTGGGGCCCCACCTGGCCCGTTCCCTGGGGAGATGGCAGAGACAAGCTGCCTAAGGAATTTCAGGGTAAGGGCTCTGGAAGGACCTTACATAAGAGGGAAGTCAAAAGCTTCTTTTAATATCTGGCACAAAGAGGACTGGGGGAGTAGTGGGGGGCTTGGGAGGGCTGGAGGGGGAGAGGAATTATGCTGAGCTGCTCGGGAGCTGTGCCTGAAATGGCAGGTTACTGGGGCTAAGCTGACTGGGATAAACAGCTGGGACTGACTCAGAGCGAGCAGCAGAACTGCACGCAGGAGACGGATAGCCGCTGGGAGAAGCTCTGAACCGCGCTTCCTAATCGGGCTGATTGGCCAAGGGGAGGGGGCGACACGCCTGTCACAAGCGCTTTGGCTGCAGCGCCCTCAAAAACTGGCAGCTCCCCCCTCCCACCCTGCCTCCTCTCACATGCATAGACACATGCCTGGGACAGGAGGCACCTTCAGTAAGCCTGCTTCCATGGCCACTGAGCTTGAACGGTGGATCTGCGTTCAAGTCCCAACTCTTCCATTTACTACCAGCGTGACTTCGTGCAAGCTTCTTAATTTATGATCCTGTGTCCTCTTCCAGTGACTTGACCCCATACAGTATTCTCCTCCAGGCTGCTCAGTCCAGGCAGAGGGTGTTTGTTCCTCCCCACCCCAATAACTCATAGTGAGATAGATCTGAACGCGACCCGACAGTATGAGTGGGGGTGGGCTCCCAATCTCTTTGCACTGGAGTCTAAAGAGGACTTTTTGTAGATCTGCTACCGGAAGGACACAGTCTCAAAGTCAAAGTAGGGCCCTACTTTCAAGATTGGGGACTGGTAGCTGCCTCGACAGGGTCACTAGTATGACAGCTGCCTAATTTTAAGAGGGATGACTTAGGTGGCAACATCCCCACCCCATGACAATTCTCTCTCTGTCTCTCTGTCTGTCTCTCTCTGTCTGTCTCTTTCTCTGTCTCTCTCTCTGTCTCTCTCTCTGTGTCTCTCTGTCTCTGTCTCTCTTTCTTTGTCTCTCTGTCTGTCTCTGTTTTCTCTGTCTCTCTCTCTGTCTCTGTCTCTCTCTCCTCTTTATTTCCACGTCTCCTTACCTTTCTTTTTTCTCTCTCCTTTCCGTTCCTCTGTCTCCCTTCCTCTCTTCTTTGATCTCTGTCTCTCTTTGATCTATCTCCCTTCTCCCTTCCTCCCTCTCTTTCTCTTTCTTTCCCCCTTACCCCCTCTCCCCCATCCCAGTTAGCACACATCTTAGGGTTCTCCTTTGTCCATCTTATCACATATCTGTCCCTTTCTATGTAATGTCTCCAATTCTTTTTTTTCCTTTTTCTGTCTCTGATTCCCAGTCTTCTCTCCCCCTCCTACTTTTTATCTTATCTGCATGTCGGTGCCTCTTTGTCTCTGGATCTCTTTTCCCTTCTATCTCTATGTCTCCTCTTATTCTTTCTTCTGTCTCTGTCTCTTTTCTCTGTCTTTCTTCTACCTGTCTCGATCACCTGTTCTCTTTTCCCTTTCTCCTGTATCTCTCTGTCCTTGTTTTTTTCCTTTTGTCTCTGTGTCTTTCGCAGTATGTTGTATCTATGTATCTGTGCGAGCGTCTGGCTCTGCCACCGAGATCAGTCACTCTGTCACTCTCCTGACGCCTCTCCGTCCCCCACCGGGAGATGCGACAGCCCTCTCCTCTCCCTCGGATTTCCGGATGATTCCCTCCCTTCTTCTCTCCCTGCCTCCAGAGTTGGCGTCTTTCCTGGACAGCTTGTTCTTCTGGGCCCCTGCTGCTTCCCCGAGGCTGCCTCGGACCTCTCCGCTGGGAGCGTGATCCATAGATATTCTGTTCCTTAGCTCCCCAGCCTCCCACGGACCTTGCCTTCTACACCGGCCCCCACACCTGCTTCTGTCCTTCTCTTCCTTCCTCTTCCCTAGGAAAATTCTCCCCCCGACCCCGCAGCACTTGTCCTCGGGCTTGCATTTCCGAGCAGAGAAGCCCAGTCATGCGCCTGTCAGTAAGGTTGCTAAGGACAGTGCGCGCTCTGAAGTTCTCAGACCTCTGAGGGCGGGGGCCGGATCCCCAAATATCATCGGCCCCGGCAGTGAAAGAGTTAAAGATCCCGGAGGGCTCCACTGTCTCCTGCAGTCCTCTGTTGCGTCACAATGCGTGGGGCTGATGTCACATTGGCGGGTGGGTATTTCCTCCCGCGTTCTATTTCTACTTTTGGCGTCTGGTTCTTTGGAGGTTGCCAGTGCCGCCTTCAGACCTTGGCGGTTGTCAAAAATAGCCAGGTAGCGGGTTCACACGGAGACAGCCTAGGGGCTGACTCTTAGGTGTCCTGGACCGTCTGCCCACCGAGGGGAGGACGTGCGGTTGTGCAAAAGGCGCTGTCAGGGCAACTGGCCTTCACGCCGGACTCTGAGCCTTACAAGCTGTGTGACCTTGGGCAAGTCACCTAACATTTCTGGGCTTGTTTCATAGCTCTTGTTTTCAGCTCTGTAGCTAGACAGCGGATCCCCATGGTAGGTAATGAATCTGTGTGTTTATTGATTGGTTGAAGGGACCTTAGAAGTCCTTTTTTTTTCACATGATGAAACAGGGCCAGAGTCAAGTCAAGAGGACAAGCATTTATTAAGCATTTACAATGTTCCAGGCCCTACTGGGAAGGAAGTTGGGAAGGAAGGAAAGGAAGAAGGGAAGGAGAAAGGAAAAGAGGGAAGAGGGAAAAAGGAAAGAAAGGAGGGAGAGTAAGGGAGGAAGAGAGAGGGAAGGAGAGAAAGGAGAAAGGGAAGAAGGAAAGAAGGGAAAGAGAAAGGAAGGAATGGAAGGAGGAAGAAAGGGAGAGGAAGGAAAGCATTTATTAAGCACCTACCATATGCTAAGCACTTTTACAAATATTTTATCTGGTGATGCAAATTTGGAGATGCAAAAAAAGGCACAAACAATATTCAGAGCTCCAGGGAGTTCACAGTTCAATGGAGGAGAGAACAGAGAAACCCTGTGTAGGAACAAGAAAGATCCAGGTTCCCTTGGAGGTCATTTCAGAGGGAAGGCACCAGCATTAAAGCAGTGAGGGAAAAGCTCCTTGCACAAGGTGAGATTTTAGCTGAAACTTGAAGAAAGCAAGGGAGTCATGAAGTGGACACAGGGAGGGCATTCCAAGCATGAAGGGATGCTAAGTGAAAGCACACAGAATTCTGAGAGGAAGAGGAGCTGCAAGGAGGCTAGGGTCATCCACTGTAGTGTATTTGGAAGTTAAGTGACTGGCCCAAGGTGTCACAGGTAGTAAGCTGCAGACTGTATTCCTCTGCCTTTCATCTGTCAAGTCAGGGATAAGGCTTTAGGGCTTCCAAGGTCCTTTCTATCTCAAAATCTATGATCCTTCTAACTTTCCTTCCTGGGGCTAAAAATTCTTAGGAATGAAGAAGGTTGTTGGGTTTTGTGCTTGTTCAATTTTGGTTTTTACCTGTGTGATCTTTGGCAAGCCACTTCATTTTCCTGGGCCTCAGCATATTTCATCAATGAGGGAGTTGTACTAGATGACCCTTCTAGCTTTTCTTAATATAGGATTCATCTTACCTTCCTGAGGCCCAAAGTACATTTGGACAGGTCATTTAGGGAGAATATACTCCCCCAAGGGTGGGGCTAGGTGCTCTTTGAGGTCCCTTCCAGTTGTAAAGCAATGATCCCTGGAAATCTTCAAGAAGGAAATGATATGCCTATCTGTCATGGGCATTGTGGTGTACTGGATTTGGAGTGAGTAAAAAAGCATCTCACCGTGTATTATTTCAAATGGGACGTATGTAAAGCTCTATAAACTGCAGAATGATAAATAAATGCTAGCTATTAGCTTGGAGTTAAGTGCCAGGCACTGCTCTACCACTTGGAATATTTACAGTCAAGTAAGACAGTCCCAGCATGAAAACAGTTTTATTTATTTATTTTTTTGAGGCAGTTGGGGTTAAGTGACTTGCCCAGGGTCACACAGCTAGTAGGTGTCTGAGCCAAATTTGAATTCAGATCCTCCTGACTCCAGCACCAGTGCTCTATCCACTGTGCCACCTAGTTGTCCCCAGCTTCCTTTTCACAAGGGAAGACAACCCATATGGAGGAATGGTGGCCAAGGAGGGGTATTTTTGGATTGGGGAATTCCAGGGATGTTCTGGACCCACAGGGCAATTGATGGGCACGTTCTTTCTAGGAATGGCAGCGTTGATGTGATTTCTGTTCTCAGAATGTGGAATTGGGTTTAAACATCAGTTGTGTAACTTTGCCCAGGTCACTTCTATTCTTCAAGGTTCAGTTTCTCCATATGTAAAGTGAAATGTTTATAAAGAAGATCGCTGTGGTGTCTGTAGGGCCAAATTCTATGACAGTCAAATACTGAAATGCTTGTAGGCAAGGTCACAAACTGGGTGACTTCTGCAGGTTCCCATTCAGTCCTCGTGTTTCCAGTGGGCTGTTAACTAGTGGCAAGAACGTTGGCCTTGGAATGGGAAGATCTGATTTCTATAAATAAAAGTGGGAGCAAGAAGGCGGGAAGACCCGGTTTTGAGGACATGGATTTGAGATGGATAATAATAGCTTACGTTTATATAACCCTTTACACACATTATCTCATTCAGTTGTAGCAATCCCAAGAGGCAAATGATGGAAGTCATATTATGCCCATTTTGTAGAATGGGAAACTGAGGCCCATGGAGGTGAAGTGACTTACCCAAAGTCTGGTTCCATTAGTGACAGAGCCAGGGCTAGACTCTGTCTGCCTCCTAGGCCAATTTTTTTTTTTTCCATTACATCCTGCTGAGCCTGGAAGGGGGCTGGTTCTTTCTTCCCTCTCCTTCTGACTGCAGATGGGGCTCCTTCAAGGGACCCTTCCCTCCACCAGTGTTGGCCATCTCTCTCCCTTTTCTCCTCCCCCAGCTGCTCCTGGCTCCCTGGGCTCTGCTGGGAAAGGAGAAGGATTCCGGCTAAATATAAACCAGGCTGTTCCCGTTTCCAAATAGAACAAAGGAGCAGGGTGTTAAGTTGATTTTTATAAATAAAGAGAGAGGGAGTGAGAGAGAATATTTTTTCAAGATGTTTAATAAAATCGCCATGTGAGAGGCAGGAAAATCACTGGGCTGCAGTGGGAGGGGATGGAGGAGGGAAGAAAGATAAAGGGAGGATGAGGGAAAAAGGAAGAGTTCTCCTTCTCAGGGCGTAGAAAGCTTGAGGTGCTATGGGGGGATGAGGAAGGAGGACCACTAACCTGGAGGAACTAGGAAGGGTCCCTCAGTAGTGTCTCTCTGGGAGCCAAGAGCTGAGAGGAGGTTTGGCAGTGACCTCAGAGTATCTGAATCAAAGTTAATGGAGCCCTACCATCATCCTTATTTTCAAACATTCCAAAATGCTTTATAAACAGTTAAATAGAGTTGGACAATTCCTTCAGGAATTGCCCACCTGTCTTCTCATTTTGCCTACCCTCCCCCCTCTTCCATGGCATTCCAAACTCTTCAGCCTTTTATTAAAAAGCCTCCATGATTTGTGCTCCAAACTCCCTTTCCACCTTCAAATAAATGAATGGAAGAGGTTACTATGTGCTGGGTATCCTGCTGAGCTCTGAGCATACACATATTAGTGAGCAGGAGAGTTCTTGCCCTCAGGGAGGGGGCTTACAGTCTAATGGGAAAAGATAGTCCCTGCTAACTCTGTGCCAGGCACTGTGCTAAGTCATGGGGATGCAAAGAAAGAACAAAAAAAGCCAAATCCACATGAAAATCCCCACCAACACATAGACCTTGCTCTCTCTGAGTTTACATCAGTGGAGGAAACAACATATAAATAAGTCCATATAAAATATATATAGAAAACATGAAGGTAATCTGATCAGAGAAGGTATTAGTAGTTATGTAATTAATTCCAGGCAAACACAGAAAGAATCTAGAAAGGGGCTTGGGGTTAGTGCTGGGGATGAGAGGCATTGTTTGGAAATGATTTGAAATTGAAAATAAGGCAAAAACTCCCCTGGGAGAGCCCTGTCCCAAAGGCAGAGTCCAAGGTTAGAGAGAGCTGATTCCACCTGATTTTCCCACAATCTCTAGTGTCTTCATTATTATCAACTCCCCCTTGGGCTTTTGTACTTCTTTCCTATCGTCACCTGGAACTCATTCCTTTCCCATCTGTCCTACTGAAATCCTTTTTGATCCCAGGACCTACTTCTGGGAGAAGCCTTTCCTGATTGTAAGCTTCTAAACTTGTATCTCCTCCAATGCCCAGTACAGTTCTTGGCCCAGCGTAGATGCTTAATAAATGCCTGTTGAACATTTTGTAAACTCTTATTGATTGTTAATTGATTAGTTCCACAGCTAACTGTGATTTCATTGGTATCACTGGCTTCCACTGTCCTAGATTACAACCTCTCCCTTTCTTATCTGATGATCTAGGAGGACTAGTTTGGCTGAAAAATTAATCCCCCTGTGGCCAGCCTAGTGGTGAGCCTCTCCAAATTTAGCTAAGCTGGTCCATGGATGAATGACATATAGCCTTAAAAATAGTAGTAAGTTCTTAATACACGTCTGTTGAATTTGGGGGTATTGAATGAGACTGTGAGACCGTGTAGAGAACCCTTGGGCAGCCTTGAGGGTCTGCGAGTGAGGGAGGCTGTGTCTGGAGCTGTCCAAGTTGGAGGGCCCTCTGGCTCTCCCGATGATGATTTGCAGGGACATGGGACAGAGCGCTTAGCTTCCAAGTTGCAGGGAGATGTTGCTATTTATAACCACCCCCTCAGATTCCCAGCAATTTTCTCAGCACCACCTGCTTGCTTGCTTCAGCTACCTGAGGCTAACTGGTGCCCCTCTCTAGGGCTTCATCAGGGATCCAGTGAAAGCTTCTCTCTGTCTTTGATTCTCTCTCTCTTTTTTGTTGCCTTTTACCTAGCACAAACAAATAGTCTCCTTTTTCTAGTGTCTAAACCTGGGAGTGTCCAGCACTGCCTCAGAATCTGACTGGGATCTCATAGTCCCATCATTCTTATCAGGACCTGTCTTAGACAAACCATAATCTTTCTGCCACCCTTCCTCTACTCTTGGTTCTGATTTGGGCTGACAAGATTTCTACCTCTGTCAGGATTCTGGCTGATCTCTTCCCAAGCTTGGTCTGGGCACCCAACACATAAGAATATGAGTGATATGTAAGTGCCTGAAGGTCTATGCACTTTTTATGTGCCTCTCTAATACATTAGAGGCAAAGTGTGGTGGTTGAGAGAGGGCTGACTTTGGATGAGGATGACTGGAGTTCAAATCTTGATTTTGATACATGCAAACTGTTTAATCTCAGGCAAATGCCTTGGTGTTCTAGATTGCAGCTTACAAGCAGAGGGAGTTCTCTATCTCGAGTTCTAGACAAGAGAGTGATAAGGGCCCAAGCTAGAGTGCTATCCATAAGAGTAGAGAGAAAGGATGAATTCAAGAATTACTGATTCCTCTCTCCTCCCATCCCAAATCAAAGATCCTAAACTTCATCCCCTGCATACCAACGTGTACTCAAAACCAGTTTAGGTCAATTCAAATCAATTTAATTCAACAAGTATTTATTAAGCCACAGGCACTGTCTTAGTTTTTGGAGGAATATAAAAACAAAAGATGAAAGCAACAGTCCTTGTCTTCACAGAGTTTATATTCTACAGGGAGGTAAATAATATGTATTCAGGTAAACAAATGCAAAATATGTGCTCGAGAAAACCAAAGCATTTACTTATTTTGTTGGGGTTGCAGTGGGAGAGCATTAGCAACTAGGAGAATAGGAAATAACCCTAGAGTTAGGGTAGGGTAAGGCAGGCTTGCGCTAAGCCCTGACGGAATTCCAAAAGGTAGATGTGAGGAGGGGGAACATTCCAAGGCACTGGGGACAAAGTCATGTGAGCCATAGATTAGAGTGTCATGTATAGCAACCAGCAAGAAGACTAGTTTTTCTGGAGCATAGACTGGATGAAAGTAGTAATGTGAATTCAATCTGAAGAAATAGGTTGGTGAGTCAATGTCAAATGAGGATTTTTGTTTTATCCTAAACTCAGTGGGGAGCCATTGAAACTTCTTAAGTAGGGGAGTGGCATGCTCAGATCTGTGCTCTGGGAATCACATCTGTTTGACAATTGGAGGGTGGATTGAAGAAGAAGAGTGTGGAGGTAGGGAAACCAGGAGATAGTCGAGTTTGGATTACCAGTGGTAGCCTAAGGATATAAAGGACAGCTAGGTGATGCAGTACATTAGAGTACCAGGTCTGGAAACTCCTCTTCCTGAGTTCAAATCTGGCTCAGATACTGACTAGCTGTATGACCTTGGTTGAGTCATTTAGTCCTGTTGGCCTCAGTTTGCTCATCTGTGAAATGAGCTGGAGAAAGCAATGACAAACCACTTTAGTATCTTTGCCAAGAAAATCCCAAATGGGGTCAACGAAGAGTTTGAAACAACTTGAGAGATGCTACCTTCCTTCTTTCCTTCTGTTCCCCCTTTCCTCTCTTCTTCCACCCCAGCCAGGTGAATGTGTTAAATTTAATCAAATGATAAAGTATGGAATTCTTTTGTTTGAGGACATTTTCCCTGTTTTTCCAAATAATTTCCTAGCTGAAGAGGACACCCCCATGTGGTTCACAGAACTCAGTTCTCCTTGGGCACTGTCTGTATCTCTCCTTTTATCTCTATCATACCTTGCCTTGCATTATATTAAACTCAGGTTTATATGATGAAAGAATTGAGAACTGAAAAAGTAAATGTGTCAGGCACTGTTGGCCCCCTCCCTCCAGTAGAACGTAAACTCCATGAGGATTTCAGACTGTTAGAGGTTCAGTTCTGACACCAACCAGACTCTTAGATCAGTTTCAAAATCGATATGAAATGAAGCATTCAGAACTCATTGAACTCTGTAACACAGATAACACTGCTGAGCCAATGGTAAGGCAGGACACACAGGAGTGGGAGTTTTTGGGCTCCAGCCTCTAGCAGCTTCACTATTGATCCGGGCAGACTGGAAGATACCATCAGAGATATAATAAGGGGTTAATTAATTAACTTTCTTCTAGTCTTTTGAAGATGGTTGCTGGTCATGGGTGTTCCAACTCTTACGGGATCCCCTAAGTCTCAATGGGAGTTGATAGAGACAAGCACACACATTCACAAATCCCTCCAAACCTTGATGGGGGCACTCACATACACACGTTCCTCTTGTGCATTCCTATTTTCCACTTATTGACCAGCACTCACTTGATTTATAGAGAAGCACACAAAGAAGGCACTTTGCCAGAGATAGCCTCACAAATTTACATTAACTTTAGCAATATCATGATGACTTAGCACAGCACAAGAGTACAACTAAACTCAAATGTTTGCATTCTCATTGTTATATCTCACTTTGCAGTCACAGTAGAAATTGCTTATAATGTGAAATCCTGGAAACTAGTGATTATTATGGCCATGGATCCTGGGAACTATTATCTAAAAAAGAGTAACAAAATCCACCTTACTTATACTAAAATTCACCTTGTATATACTAAAATCCACCTTACATACAAACTCCAACACAAGGAGGTTGACTTTGGCCAAACACAGCAAGGATACACAACAAGGATATAGTGGCACTCAGGTTTTCTAGACTCAACTTCCAGTATTTCCATATGGAAACTCTTCCAGTCAGTGGGGCAGAGTGATATTACCGGAGCTGACTTCAGAAATCCAATAAGTCCAAGGGGCCCAGAATTCAGGTGACTGGGACTTTTTCTACACTTAGATGACTAGGAAGCTTCTTCAGGGAAGCCAAGGTCACTCAGGTCCCAGGGTACAGCTTTGTTTTCTTTTAGGTAAAGGCTTGCCATGTTGTGGGTGGGAGAAAAGAAGATGCACCAGGGAAATTCTGGTCCTATTACAAGGGCTATGTCAATTAAAAAAAATTCCTTGTAACCCTAGTATAGGAAATAAAGCTGAATTACTTAAGAGTGACATGGGAGCTTCCTAGGATCTGGGTGAGATTATAGCAATATTCATTCATTCATTTACTCATTTACTTTTTCATCCACACATTCATTCATTCACTTTTTCACTCATTTATTCATTCATTCATTTGCTTATTCAAACAAATACTATTGAGTGTCTACTAAAAAATGATAATTATTAACAAATCTTTGCCTGGTATTTTAAGGTTTGCAAAACACTTCTCCTGCATCATATATCATTTGATCATCATAACAACCCTCTAAGATAGGTCTTGCAGCTACATTTATCTGGGGCTCAAAGGGGTTAAATGATTTGCTTGGGAGGACACAGCTGTCAAGAATCTGAGTTGGGATTTCAAGAACAGTTTTATTGGCATCTTTTGTTCTTACATCACAATATTTATTTTTTCTGGCTACACTCCCTCCCTTTCCTTTTAAGGGAGAACGACTTAATGAATATCCCTCTCCTTTGTCAGGGTCCACAATATTCTTCTCCACTTTCATTTTTCTTATCTCCTCTTTGGGGCCAAGATGGTTCATTATAATTCCACACCATTCAGTCCATTTCATTGTCCTCTGTATTTACATTTTTTAGACTTCCTGGCAATTCTTTTCGAGGTTCTGCTTCCTTTACTCTTCTTCAGTTAATACAAATCTTTTCATGTTTCCTTGTATTCTTCAGTCATCTTTTCTTATAATATACAATATACAATAATATTTGTATGCCACAGTTTACTTAGGAGTTCCTCAAATGATGGGCAGCTAGGTGGTACAGTGAGTAGAGAACTGGTCCTGGAGTCAGGAAGACTTGAGTTATAATCTGACCTCAGATACTTACTAACTGTGTGACCCTGGGCAAGTCACTTTACCCTGTTTGCCTCAGTTTCCTCACATATTAAATGACCTGGAGAAGGAAATGGCAAGCCACTCCAGTATCTTTGCCAAGAAAATCCTAAATGGGGTTACAAAGAGTTGTACAGGACTGAAATGACTTAACAACAACCAATTTTATTTCCAGATCTTTGTTACAAGGGGGCAGGATTTTAACCTAGGTCTACCCAGTTCCAGGTCCATCACAGAAAGATCTTAGGCAGCATTCCCATCAGAATTACCTAACCCATATTCACAAGTCAGGAGGGGAGCAGTGGGTTCAAGGTATTCTGTGGATCCAAGCTCCAAGATCTATTGTTTATGAGCCCCCACCAGTGGGAGAAGAATGAGTTTTTGTTTCTTTGCTGCTTTGCCTAAAGATTAGGGGCCAGGAAGGCACAACCTGCTTGGTTGGGCTCTCTGTCTTGTAAGCTATAGAAATGGAAAACTCTGGGTTTGCCCCAAAGCTCATTTCTGTCTTATGTTGCTCAGGGGCATCCATCTTCCACTCCAGTCACTGTCAAACATAAAAGGACCCTCATCTTCCAAGACCTCTGCCCTGCCAAACCTCTTTGCTAAACAGATTTCTGCAATATGTTCTATACTCCATTTCTGTGAAACTCTAGAACTAAAATCTAACATACTGAGGCTTAGTTGAACAGCTGATAAAACATCACTTGTGATACTGAGCTCTGAGAACAAACTTACTGTATAATAGTCTGCCTTCAAAAGAGAAGCCTGATGAGAGTTGCAGGCTTAATACTGAGCCATAACTTTTGGAGCTATAAATGCCTGGGAGGATTTTTTTCACCCTAGTCCATTCCTGTCTGGAGGTGGGTTTGTCTAAGGAGTCCATTTTTATTTATAGATTCACAAATTCCTAGAGATCAGAGGGACCTTGGAGAGTACTCAGTCCAGCTCTCTCATTTTACAGGTGAGGAAACATCTTGTTATACCATTTAATTAAATGCTTTTTGCTTTAAGCTAATGTATCCTCTCTGGTTTATTAAAAATACATACTGGTGGGTTCTCATGAGCTATGGAAAATTATTTGCCTTATATGGCAGAACCAAGACTAGATCTTAAGTCTCTAAGAATCCTAGTATAGAGATCTTTCTAAGATAATTCCTGGACTTTCAACCTCTTACTGATTTCTGAGACCTTGTGGCAAAATGGGAAAAACTCTGAGCTTAGTGTCAGAAGAGACCTGGGTTCAAATCCCAACTCTGCTATTTGTTAGCAATGTGGGCTTGGGAAAGTTCTTTAACTTTTTGGGTCTCAGTTTCCTTATTTGTAAAATGAAAGGAGTGGTCAAGATGATACTTAAAATCCTTTTCAACTCTTAATTCCATAAGGGGGAAGGGAAGAGAATAAGCATTTATAGAGAGCCTACTGTATGCCAGGAACTGCTAAGTGAGTTTTACAAATTTTTTATTTTGATTTTACAAATATTTGAGTATCTCATTTGATACTCACTATTATTATTAGTGCTTTTATCATCCTTATTTTACAGGAAACAGACAAACAGGTTTAATGTTTTCTAGGGTTACAGAACTAATAAGTGTGTGAGGCAGAATTTGAATTCAGGTCTTCCTAACTCTTAGGTACCCATGGTGCCTCTAAGTTTGTTGTTGTTTTGTCATTTCAGCATTAGTCATTTACTTGACTCTTCATGACACTATTTAAAGTTTTCTTGGCAAAGATACTGGAACAGTTTGCCATTCCATTCTCCAGCTCATTTGACAGATGAGGAAACTGAGGCAAACTGGGTGAAGTGACTTGCTCAGGGTCACACAGCTAGGAAGTATCTGAGGCCAGATTTGAACTTGAGAAGATGAGTCTTCTTGACTCTAGGTCTGGCACTCTAGTCCACTTCACTACCCAGCTGTTATTATAAAAGATTATAAACCATGTAAGGTCTCTAAATCTCAGTTTTCTCATCTGTACAGTGGGCATAATATTATTGTACTACCAATTCCATAGGATTTCATAGGCTCATTGTTAGAAAAGTATATTTCTTTCTTTAAAATTCTAATTTATTTATTTATTTTTAGTTTTTAACATTCATTTCCACAAGATTTTGAGTTCCAAATTTTCTCCCTATCTCTCCCCTCTGTCCACCCCAAGACAGCATGCATTTTGATTACCCTTTCTCCCAATCTGCCCTCCTTTCTATCATACCCCTCTCTCTTTTATCCCCATCCCCTCTATTTTTTTGGAGGAAAAGATAGATTTCAATACCCCATTGCCTATATATCTTATTTCCCAGTTGCATGTAAAAACAATTAACATTTGTTTTTAAAACTTTGAGTTCCAACTTCTCTCCTTTCCTCCCTCCCCACCTATCCCCACTGAGAAGGCAAGCAATTCACTATAGACTATATTTGCAAATGACTTCCATAATAGTCATGTTATTAGAAGACTAACTATATTTCCCTCCATCCTATCCTGCCCCCCATTTCTTCTATTCTCTCTTTTGACCTTGTCCCTCCCCAAGAGTGTCTACTTCTAATTGCTCCCTCCTCCCATTTGCCCTCCCTTCCATCATCCCCACCACCCTGTTATCCCCTTCTCCCCTGCTTTCCTGTAGTGTAAGATAGATTTTCATAGCAAATTGAGTGTGCATGTTATTCCTTCCTTGAACCAAATGTGATGAGAGTAAGCTTCACTTTTTCCCTCTCACCTCCTCCCTTTTCCCCTCCATTGGAAAAGCTTTTTCTTTTTCTTGCCTCTTCTATGAGAGATAATTTGCCCTATTCTATTTCTCCCTTTCTCCTCCCTCACCCTTTAATTTTATTTTTTTAGATATGATCCCTTCCTATTCAACTCACCCTGTGCTCTGTGTGTGTGTGTGTGTGTGTGTGTGTGTGTATAATCCCTCCAACTACCCAGATAGTGAGAAAAGTTTCAAGAGTCACAAATATTATCTTTCCATGTAGGAATGTAAACAGTTCAACTTTAGTAAGTCTCTTGTGATTTTTCTTTCCTGTTTACTTTTTCATGCTTCTCTTGATTCTTATGTTTGAAAGTCAAATTTTCTTTTCAGCTCTGGTCTTTTCATCAAGAATGCTTGAAAGTCCTCTCTATTTCACTGAATGATGATTTTTTCCCCCTGAAGTATTATACTCAATTTTGCCAGGTAGGTGATTCTTGGTTTTAATCCTAGTTCCTTTGACTTCTGGAATATCATATTCCAAGCCCTTTGATCCCTCAATTTAAAAACTGCTAGATCTTGTGTTATCCTGATTGCATTTCCACAATATTCAAACTGTTTCTTTCTAGCTGCTTGCAATATTTTCTCCTTGACCTGGGAACTCTGGAATTTGGCTACAATATTCCTAGGAGTTTTCCTTTTGGGATCTCTTTCAGGAGGCTATTGGTGGATTCTTTCAATATTTATTTTGCCTTCTGATTCTAGAATATCAGGCCAGTTTTCCTTGATAATTTCTTGAAAGATGACATCTAGGCTCTTTTTTGACGATGGCTTTCAGGTAGTCCCATAATTTTAAAATTGTCTCTTCTCGCTCTATTTTCCAGGTCAGTTGTTTTTCCAATGAGATATTTCACGTTGTCTGCTATTTTTTCATTCCTTTGGTTTTGTTTTTTAATTTCTTGATTTTTCATAAAGTCACTAGCTTCCATTTGCTTCATTCTAATCTTTAAGGAATTATTTTCTTCAATGAGCTTTTGGACCTCCTTTTCCATCTGACCAATCCTGCTTTTTAGGGCATTCTTCTCCTCATTGGCTTTTTCAATCTCTTTTGTCATTTAGGTTAGTCTATTTTTTACACTGTTATTTTCTTCAGCATTTTTTGGGTCTCCTTTAGCAAACAGTTGACTTGTTTTTCATGATTTTCTTGCATCGCTCTCATTTCTCTTCCCATTTTTTGCTCTACTTCTCTTACTTGATTTTCAAAATCCTTTTTGAGCTCTTCCATGACCTGAGACCAATTCATATTTTTCTTGGAGGCTTTGGATAGAGGAGCTTTGACTTTATTTTCTTCTATTTGCATGTTTTAGTCTTTCTCATCACCAGAGTAAGATTCTATAGTCTGATTCTTTTTTTGTTTTTTTCTCATTTCCCCAGCCATTTACTTGACTCCTGAGCTCTTTGTGAAGGTAGATCTCTGCTTCTAGTGAGGGTGGAGGGTGTACTGTCAGTTGCTTGATCCCCCCACAATCTGTGGGCCTAGCACTCCAGAAACAGTTGCTGTCTCTGCCTCTGCTGCTGCTGTGACTGCTGCAGGTTCCTCCACCCTCTTCCCCCTCTGTCACCTTGGGGGCTGGATCTGGACCACTTCACTCTCCCACACTGGTCCCACAGGCTTTTTCCACAGACCTTCCAATTTGTCCTTGGCATTTTGGGGTCCTAAAGTCTGGAAACTACCACAGGTGCCTGAGATTTAGTCTCCCTAAGGCCTGCTCAGGTCCTGTCTGTGCCAGCAAGACCCACGTTGAACTGTGCCCTGCCCCCAGTGTGGCATGATAGACACTTCCCCATGACCTTTCAAGGCTGTCTTGGGCTGGAGATTTGTTTCACTCCATCATTCTGTGGGTTCCACAGCTCCAGAATTTGTTTAGAGACATTTTTTACAGGTATTTGGCTGGGTTTGGGGGCAGTGCTCTAGAAAGTGCATGTTGTTACTCTGTCATCTTGGCTCTGCCCCCGCTAGCATATTATCAATAAAAAGGGTCAGTGACTCTCTCAGATTCCAAAGACCGAAAAGTATTTTTCAAGTCTTAAAGCACTAGAAATATACTAAGGCATAGAAATATGACCTATTATGATTATTCTGCAAAGTCTCTCCCTTGGGACAGGATTGAGGGAAGGGGGACTACCCTCACCAAATTTGGAGACTAAAAACCTTGCTTGCTGAGGAGTAGTAAGCCAGGTCAGGGATTGTAGAGTTTGGGGTAGGGTCAGTCAGAGACAGATGAGGAGGGTCATTTAACCTGGGCCTTGGGCTCAAAGGGGTGCCCCAAATTTAGTGGTAAAAGAACTGTCATCTTGGAGCTATCAAAGAAGGCAAATCACTTAATACCCCTGAGGCTCAGTTTCCCTTGTCTGTAAAATGGGTATAATAATAGCAAGAGAATTGGTATGAGGCCCAAATGAGATCATTTATGTCAAGCACTTTATAAATGTCAGTTATTATTATTGTTCTGGATCAGAGGTTCCCAAATTTATTTGGTCAACTGACCCTTTTAAAAAAATTACTCGGCTCCCTCTTAGAAATCTACTTTCTTTAACCCTTTAACTTTGAAATTTACATCATTAAATTTTTTTAAAGTGACATCTTAAAATTAATAATTTATCCTAAATTTGTGGCTTTTTCCTGCACTGAAATTTTGATGATTCAATATTGCATCATATAAACATATAGTATCATGTTGTAAATGAGTCATTACATGAACATATTCTTGCTGATGCATGCTGGACTTCCTAACAATGTGTGGCACACTTTCCTTCCAACACTTGCTTGTTAAGACCTGTCAGTGGACTTATTTATTTAGAAAATAACATAATCAGTATGACTTTAACTGTTACACAATGCAACATTACAAATGGTTTTTCAAATTTTTTTATCTCCTTCTACCACCCTCTTATTTTTATTAAGTATCCCCCAATTGCCCCTGAGGCTATTACAGCACCTCTCCCCATCCCCACCCCTTCACCCCCACCCTGATTGTTCCAAACCCTGCCCCCCCAGGAGGTGGTATCTCCCCCTTTGAGAACCTATAGATGTTTCCAAGTCTGTCTCTGTCCTTTCTCAAGGAGTTCAGTACCTAGCTCATGGTTTTCTTTTCTACTCCAACCAATACCCTCATACTTGGAGATCTTCAAAATGCATGTTGATGTCCCTGCAAATACTGTTGCCTCCAAATTCATCTACCTTCTCTATTCCTGAGACCTACAGTCTCCTCTATTTTAACCACCTTCAAGGGTGGTCACACTTTAGACCCAAGCATTGCCCACAACTGGACCACCCCTCTAAACTTAAACTTGAAAATTCCCCTCCCAGACAATATTTTCCTATCCTTCTATATCTCCTGCCTCACTCCTAAACCTATTCTTTGTTTTTGCCACTGTTGCCTAGTCCTTTTCTCCCTTCCTGTCTTCCTGTCTATCGCTCTTGCTCTGAGCCTCTCCTCCCTCCCTTAACAATCATGATTCTAGTTCTCAACAGCACATTTTTCTGCTCTCTTGGGTCCCTGGTCCTCTTCCTCTTCTATGATTTATGCCTTGTTAATTCTCAACCCTATGCCACTCCCACCGTTGTCTTTCTTTGCTCCCACCCCTGAACTATTAAAAGCTGCTGCTGTAAGTTAGGTGGCTTCAGTAGATTGGATCCACTACTAATTTGTTTTTTTCTAATATCAACTGGGCCCTCACTGCTATAGGGCAATGTTTTTATTTTTTTCCTGATTGACTTTTTCCAGCCTTCTCTCCCTATTTTCTTCCTAACTCATATGACCTTGCCTCTTGCTTGACTGAGAGAAAGGTCATCAATTGTGACTTTTCCTCATCTCCTCTACTCAACACTTTAAAACCCCTCTACACCTTTAACTCATTTTCTCCTCCTTCTCCTCTTTTCTTCTGAGGAAAAGGTAGATCTCTCTTTGAAAAAGTTAATCCCTCTCTCTTCCTGTGCCCTTGATTCCATCACCTCTTGTCTCCTCCCTGAAATTACAACTTGAATAATTTCCTCTCTCTCATTTTTTAATCTTTCTCTATTTATTGATTTGTTCCTAGGCAGCTACCAGGTCAGATATCCCCAAGTCTCAAAAATCATTCATTTGTCCCTTCTGTTCTCTCAAGCTATAATCCTACACCTTTCCTTTTTTTATAGCCAAACTTCTAAAAAGAGTCCCATACATTAGTCACTTCCTTTTCTGCTAAGTTCTTGACCCCCTCCAGTCTGGCTTCCCAACTAAAATGATTCTCTCTGAAGTTTCCCATGATCTCCTACCTGTTCGTTCCAATGCCCTTTTCTCAGACTTCAACCTTTCTTTCTATGATTTTGATGATATTGAACACCCTCCTCCTGAAGAATCCTTCTTCCTTGATTTCCATTATCCTTCTCTTTTTTGGTTTTTCTACCCATCTAATCACTTTTCCTCAGTCTCCTCCTTTGCTGGGTCATTATACATTCTGCCTCATAAGTGTGAGTATCCCCGGAGGCTCTTTCCTTAGCCTGCTTCTTTCTCTAAATTCTATCCCTTACAGATCTCATCAGCTCCCATCTATCCTTATAAGGATGAATCAATCTATCTACAAGGATTTCATCTCTCTTAAGAATTCTAGTCTGCCACCTACACCTGTATGTCTGATTGGCATCTCAAACTCAATATGTTCAAAATGGAACTCATAATTTCCCTAGTACCATCTCCCTCTTCCAAACCTGCCTATTTCTGTTGAAGCCACCACCATTTCCCATTCATCTAGGATATAACTCAGAGTTATCCTCAACACCTTTCTTTCTCATTTTCCAAATCTAGCCAATTCTCCATCAATAATCTCTCTTGAATGAATTCCCTGTTCTCCACCCTATCAATCAACCAACACACATTTATGAAATACTTATTATATGCCAGGCAGAACAGCTAGGTGGCAGAGTGGATAGAGTGTCAGACCTGGAGTCAGGAAGATTCATCTTCCTGAGTTCAAATTTGACCCCAGACACTTACTAGCTGTGTGATCCTGGGCAAGTCACTTCACCCTATTTGCGTCAGTTTCCTCATCTGTCAAATTAGCTGGAGAAGGAAATGGTAAACCACTCCAGTATCTTTGCCAAATGGGTCATAAAGAGTCAAATAATCTTGAGGGGGAAAATACTTGTGGGAAGAGAAGGAATTAGGAAAGACCTTTTCCAGAAGGTGGGATCTGAGTTGTTTTAAAGGCAGTCAAGGATGCCAGTAGATGGAGTGAGGAAAGAAGGCTTTCCAGGCATGAGAGATAACCAGTAAAAAGGCCTGGAAAAGGGAGATGGAATTTTGTTCCTCGTTCCTCATTTTTGAGGAATAAGGAGGCCAGTGTAACTGAATCAGAGTGTAGCTCAGAGGGAAATAAAGTGTAAAAAAATAGAAAGGCAAGATGGGTCAGGTTGTGAGTTTAGATTATGACTTTGTATTTGATTCTGGAAGTAACAGGGAGCCATTGGAGTCATCATGTAGAGAAATGATACAGTCAGGTTTGCATTTTAGAAACATCACCTTTGTAGCTGAACAGAGAGAGGATGGACTGAGGAGAGACTTGAGTTAAAGACACCAACCAGAAAGCCACAGCAGCAGTTCAGAGCACAAAGTCACGAGAGAAAAACATCTTTTAGTCACTTGGTCTAAAAAAACAAGCAAAGACCACAACCCCCTTGGGGGACAGTTGGTCTGTTAGGATATAAAGAGATTTGGAATCACAGCAAGTACCAGCTCTCAACATTTTTGAGGTGTGTGAGCTCAGGGCATTCACACAAACACTTTGAGGCTCAGTTTTCTCTTTAAAATGCAGGTGCTAGGGCATCCTGCAATGCTGATGCTAACTGGCCATGGAGACAGGAAGATCCGAGTTCAAATTTGAGCTTAGATATTTACTAACTGCATGACCTCGGGTAAGTCACTTAATCTCTGCTTGCCTCAGTTTTCTCATATGTAAAATGGGGATAATAATAACATTTACCTGCCAGGGGTTTTGTGAGGATCAAAGGAGATATTTGTAAAACACTCAGCACAGTTCTTGGCACATAGTAGGTGCTACCTAAGTGCTAGCTGTTACTATTATTGCAATGAGTTCATCTTTAAAAGTCTGGAACTCTGTCTAAGCTTTCATAAGTAAGGGGGCTAATGATACATTATACAAAAGCAGCCAACTTGTAAGGATCCTCCGAGAAAAGCAGCATTCACTTTTAACTTTGTGTTACTTAATTAAAATTTCATTAGTATTAGTTGTCCTATTAGCTTCGGTTATGATAGCTATGATTCTCGTCCCATTGGTTTCCATGGAAAATTTACTTCCAGCAGCAACATCTTCATTTGTCATTTCATGGTCATAAAATCTCTTGCAGGGAGAATTACCCCAAAGTGGAATCATGGCTGGTGGGTTCTCCCTCCTTGGAGGTCTTCAGGCAGACACCAGACGACCACACGTCAGGGATATCATAGAGAACTCTTTGTCAGGGACTAGGTTGTCCCTGAGGTCCCTCTCAACTCTGAAAAAGCCTGTGATTCTGTAAACCTTATGACTGGATGGTCAGATTTCTGTGTATGTGTGGTCAGATAATAGATGATGTGGAAGCCCAGAGGAAAGGGGGCAAGGAGGGCTCCTCACATGTGGGCTGGGCAGAACAGGAGGGGAAGTTCATGACTGGGGGACCTAGACATAGACATCCTAGACATCCACTTGTAAGGTCTTATGTGGGGAGGGTTTTTGGAGGCAAGGAGGAGAAGGAGGCTGTGCAGAGTAGAGACCTAGCAAGGTCACAAGATTTAGGGTGGGGAAAGAACCCTAGAACAAAGATTGTTAGAGCTAGGAAGGGTCTTGGAGAATGTTAGATCTGGGGAGGGCCTAAGAACAGGGAATATTAGAGCTAGAAGGGGACCTCAGAACAGAGGATGTCAGGGCTGGGAAGTGTCTTAGAACAGCGGATGTCAGAGTTGGGAGGGACCTTAGGACAATGTCCTCAAAGAGTTCACTCTCTGAGAGTATAGTAGAGTGGAATAGAAGAGAACAAGCACAACACAGAAACTGACTTTTTTCAAGCATAAGATTTAGAAATGGAAGGAAGCTTAGACACTAGTTTCTGGGTCAAAAATTCTGAGTTCCAATCCAGGTGTGTGACCCTGGGCTTCCCTTAGCTTCGCTGGGCCTCAGTTTCCTCATTTGTAAAATGAGAGAGGTCAGACCAGATGCCACTGAGGTCCCTTCCAGCCCTGACATTCTCAGATATGACACCTCCAAGGCCGGCCCAGTATGTCCTGGTCCCTCAGAAGTCAGGTCTACTCTTTGTTTCAGTGTCATTTTTGCAGTGTTTTTGAAAGAGTATCAGATTTGGAGCCATATGTTTTCCAGCAAATCACTTCTCTGACCCTCAGTTTCTAGGTGGATAAGGTGCCTGGAGTCAGGAAGGCCTGAGTTCAAATCTAACCTCAGACATTTACTAGCTATGTGACCCTGGGCAAGCCACTTAACCCTGTTTACCTCGGTTTCCTCATCTGTAAAGTGAGCTGGAGAATGAAATGGCAAACCACTCCAGTATCTTTGCTGAGAGAACCCCAAATGGGGTCACAGAGAGTTGGACATGACTGAAAAAAATGACCGAACAACAAGAGAGAGAAAATAAAGCTTGGTCTATCTACCTCACAAAATCATTATGAGGGAAAGAGCCTTGTAAAGCCTTTAAATTAAAATGTTGTAGAAACTGGTTTTGTGGTCTTTTTCTTTTAATCCACAGATACACTGGCTTCAGGACCATCATTTTAAAAAACAACATGAAAATAAAATAGGGCATCTTCCCAAATTAGAAAAAACTTTGCTTTTTTTTTTTTTTAATTCAGCAAATGCTTTCCTATACAGATGCAATAATTCTCAGGGGAAATCTAGCTTTCTGGCAATGCCACTTTTGATTTTAAGCACAGTTGATTTGGAGCATGGTGAGACAATTCAGTCATAATATAATCCAACTGGACATCAAGTGCTTACTGTGTGCAGAGCCCTGCTTGCTGTCATGAGTGATAGATAAGGAATTTACTAAGTGCTTACTACATGCTAGGCACTGAGCTTAAGCACGTGGGGATATAAAGAAAATCTTGCAAGATCTTCCTATCCTCCAAGGTATTTACATTCTAATGGAGGAAGATGACAAAAATATAAGGGGGAGCTGGGAAGGGGGAAGAGAGGAGTATGTAGTACATGGTGTGGACATGGCCCAAATCTGGTGTAGAAGCCAGAGTTAGGGTCAGATGAGGCAAAAGTTCGTCTCTTAGAGCTGGAAGACAAGAGTAGGGGGAGGGTGGAGGTGTGGGGGTGGAAAGTCCAAGATGATGGTGGAAGTATAGGAACATGGTGAAGAAGATGGCTGAGAAGATAAAAGTTTAGCTATGACACATTCTCTGCCCTCATGGATATCCTAGCCTAATAGCTGAAAATATTTCTCAGGTTACATTGTAGAGAAGATGGGGAGATGTGGGCAAAATTGCAGCAAAGATCAGTACATTTGTAACTGATCGCTGATTGAATAACTGTGACAGTCAATGATAACTGGGAGAAAGGTCTCAAGCAGGGAAACCCCCAAGGGATCTGTCCATGGTCCTGTAGTATTTCCTGCTCATTCTTCCATTTTATTGAGGACCAATGACATAACAAGGTGATATCTTGTGCATGGATTGGACTGAAGTAAGGCATAGTTGCACAAAGTTGTCAGCCTCACTCTCTCTTCTACAGTCATCAAAGTCCAGTGGCAAGATAAAAATCAAGACAAACCATGATGCTTTAGATAACATTGGTGTCTTTGATGTCTGACCAAGTTCTAAGCGATCCACCTCATCTGCTTCAGCCACCTACATGGCTGTTGGAACAAATTGTTCTCATCCACCCATTCTCCAGGGGAAGCCTTCATAGGCTTTAGATATCTACCTAACTCAACAGTAGATATGAAGCCTGTTGGTTACTTTCAACCTGGTTTAGCCCAGTGTGCCAAGGCAGTTGTTGTTGCTGCCCATGCTACATCTTGGAGCCACAGGTGAGAGTTGGGTGAGAGGTGGACATCAAAGGTGGATGAGCAGTCCTGAAAGGGGCTCAACAAGCCCTCACACTAGAGGTGCTGGTCCTCCTTGAACACTCCACACACTTCTGTAATGGTATACCGATGGTATACCTGGTAGAACGAATATCCTAAGACTCAAGAAAGCCAGATTTGTTCTTCCTTTAAAGATGTTAAAACTATCCTTGAGACTTAATTGGCCCTTGGGACTAAGACTGAATCATTGCAATAGTCTTTTGATGGCCTCAGCAAGCAAACCAACACATGAGGAGTCAGGAGCTCCCTTTTCAGGCTGATGACCAGCAAACCAGTGTGGCCAACACAGAAATAAGGAAGCCACTCCCAACTGAATCAAGGTTGTGTCCTTGCTGCAGTCATTCATGCTTGTAACAGCAAGGACCCCAGCATACACAGAGGGCCTGCTGTACAAGTTCTTAAATCTACTTTAAGGAAACCAACTTTTGAGGGATCAACAATCACTTTAATCAAGTATAAACACACACACACACACACACACACACACACACACACACACACACACACACTTTGTTCAGGGGAAAAAGTCAGCACCCTGAACTTTCAGAGAAATAAAGATCAACAGACAGGACTTTCAACTATCTGATCATAAGTAACACACATATCACAGATGAACAGACAGGTCCAGCTGTTTGACTGTACATACATAGTTAACAGAGAGATAAGCACCAACGTTTGAGTTTTCAAAGCCAGGGGGCTCCTTAGTGGCTATCCAGGGTCTCATCTGGCCAAACAAACACTTCTCATGAGTAAGCCCCAAAACAAAACCTCACCTCAGAGTATGTGTGTGTGTGTGTGTGTGTGTGTGTGTGTGTGTGTGTATATATGTATATATATACACTTTTCAGAGCCAGAGGGAATGATGACCCTTGAGAACCAGTGCTTCATTAGAAATTTAAAAAAGGCCTAGGCCTTCCTACAAAACAAATCTCCCCTAATCAAACTTCCCTTAATGGGCCAGTCCATTAATGGGTGGGGAAGACCTTTAACTCTCATTAACATTACAATTCTGTAGTCAGGTAAATTTCTTTTTGTTAACAGTTCAATGGAATTTTTCCTTTCATCCCAGTCCTCACTCTGAACCATTAGAGTCTTCATCCTGGGTTTCCATTCTGGCTGCCAACAGTATGCTTTTCCAATTTTCAGATGACTTGGTGTAGTCACTAGCATTTTAGATGATGATCAAGATTTTAAGATCTCAACAAGGAAAAATATTGAGTTGAATTTAATAATTCATTAATTTAAGAGGGATAAATATAAAATTAAACACTTGGTTTTTAAAAAAATCAACTTCCCCAAGACAAGATGGAGAACTGAGGCTAAATAGCAGTTCATCTGAAAAAATATGGAAATTTTAGTTGGCTCAAATTTAATATAAACCAACAGTATAGTAAGTTAGCCAAGAGTAAATATGATCTCAATCTTCAACAAGAGTGTTAGCCTGAAAACTTGGTTAAAGAAAAGACATTAGACTAAAGGCATGCGTTATTTATTAATTAATTGATTCCCTCTTAAAGATAACAATCATAGCTATGGAGTCAGAGGTGACTCTGACTACCTAGTACAGAAATCATCTGTCTTAAATACATTTTGCCATGAGGAGGAAACTCTCTTAACTAAGCAAATCATAAATTCAGTAAGACAAGACAATTAACAAAGCAATGTCAATCAAATGTTGAGATTCCAAGCTGGGTAAACATATGTCTCGGTGACAAGGAAGGAAATCCCACCACAGATAACTGACACAGGAAGGGGCAAACAATGTTCAATAGAAATTATGACCTAAGATGTCTATATTTTCTTTACCATTAATATGCCATAACATAGTATGTGTCTATAGATAATAAGATACAAAGGAAAGACCCATTATTCAAGATATGTCATAACATAGTATGTGTCTATAGATAATAAGATACAAAGGAAAGACCCATTATTCAAGATATGTCATAACATAGTATGTGTCTATAGATAATAAGATACAAAGGAAAGACCCATTATTCAAGATATGTCATAGGTTAAAGGTCTCCAAGGAATGCAGAGTCAGCTTTGGCTGGCTTTTGCTGACATAGGAAGAGGCATCCTCTGAGTTTGCTTCAGAGAGAACAAAGAGATTATTTCAAAATTTTATATTAAACATTATCAAAAGGTATGATGTTCAGAAAGAGGGAGGCGATATCCCCATTGTACTCTGTCCTAGTTAGACCACACTGAAGTTTTTGTGTTTACTTCTGGATACCAGGTAGTAAAAGAACTGTTCAAGGGAGGACAACCAGGATGTGGAAGGGCACAGATATCATTCCATGTTATCTTAAAGGACCTGGGGATATTTAGGTTAGAGAAGAGATAACTGGGGGGGGAGGGGCAGACAATAAAGACTACTAATAAAGGCTAAGTGTTGGGGTGGACATGGGAGGTCACAGAAAGCATCATGGTGTCATTTGTGCTTAGAATGATGCAATGGAAAGTTATCTGCATTTGAAGTCTGAAGACCTGGGCTATAATCATGGCTCTCCCTGTCACATTTTCCTTTGGGAGTAGTTAGGCCAAGCTTTTTATAGTGACCATGGACCTCATTTACAGAGCCCTGCAGTGTTCTAGGGCTCCAGACAATCAGTGCATTGGCTTCCGCAAATAGGAGCCTGGGTGGGACCTCTCCACTGTTAAGGAATTCCACCTCAACTTTGACTCTACAGTGGGTTAGATCTCCTCCATGACATTGGCAAAGGTTGCCTTTAAGTGTCTCACCTGATATTGATGACCACTGGGTTGACTCAGTTATTTTATCAATAGTATGCCCTCTGGAACCACTTTCCTATCTTATACCAGCACTGAGGAGGCAGATGACTCCTTCCCATCTCAGAGTTCTAGAAGTAATCCTGATGCATTAGAGGAATATCTAAGATTGTAGCTCATGAGCTCCCACCAATATGCTCCCCTCCCATTAATTATCATTTGATTAACCAGTCTTAATTAACTTTTAACTAAAGGCATTTGGAAAGTGGTATTGCAAGGACAGTAGTTACAAAGAATAATTTCTCCCCAATCTGGAACACACTCTCCCACAAATAAAAACAGGTTTTTGGAAAGAGAGGGCTCACAACATGGACACAATGTTGGTGAGATACCTGGAGGATGTGTATGTGGCAAAGGAATGACCCCCCCCAGATTTAAGCTCCTAAAAGTCATCGTCTCCCTGTGTAGAGTCCTCATAAAGTTCCATTAGGTGGAAAATGAAGGACTCCAATGCAAGAGTCCTGTGAAAATATATCAGTGTAAATGGAGATAAAAATTGTTATTTTAGGAACTCCTGGATAAGGAGATCCTCTTTAACAATGGAAGTCAGTACCTTCTTGGCAGCTTAAGAGAGTTTTCTAAAGCACTGATAAGTTAAGTGAATTGCTTAAGGTCACAGGCCAGTTGTTTAAATGGCAAGACTTGAACCCAGGTCTCTCTTCAAAGCTTCAAGGTCAGCTCTCTATGCCTTATTTTAGGCTGTTTCTTTATCAAAAGAAATAAGATTTAAGAAAATAACAAGTAACCAAAAAAAAAAATCCAAATTAGAGATCTGGCTTTTTTGCCCCTCTCCACTCCAATTCTTCCTAATGGGGAGATGGCAGTGATGGGGAGATGGCAGTGATGGGGAAAAGTAGAAGGAAGAATGAAAATGTATCTAATTTTGAAACTAACCATCTCTGTTCTAGTTATGCAATTTGAGATTAAAAGAGGTGATAACACATACTGATGGACTTTAGTGGGACATGATCATTCAGTTGGAAAAGAGGTAAGACCCCACTTAGAACAAACAGTACATCCCAAGAAGTGGTCCTTTGACTTGAAAAGTATGATTATATCAAAGATGGTAACTGGTTCTGGGTCAATGGAGATATTGTATATAGTGTGAATTTGAATAGTGCTACCACTGCATGGGACTTATTATTCCCACTAACTGGGAATTACAATCCCCACTGTAGATGTTTTGTGAAGAGGGCACCTTTGAAACACATGAACAACACAGACCTGTCAAGAAGAGTGGAAATCTTCCATTTGTTCAGAGCAAAATATGTTCTCACAGTTTAACCTATTTATAGTGAGCTGCTTAATTTTTAACAACATCCTCATGGGTAGGACTTTGTTACAAACAGGCCTAATGGGCTAGTCATCTCAACCAAGTATTCAAAACTTCTGCCTAAAAGAAGACCTAAAGACCATATTGAGGGCCACTTGGTGGTACAATGGATAGAGTGCCTGGCCTGGAGTTAGTAAGACTCATCTTCTTGAGTTCAAATCTGGCCTCAGACACTTACTAGTTGTGTGATCCTGAACAAGTCACTTCACCCTGTTGGACTCAGTTTCCTTATCTGTCAAATGAGATAGAGAAGGCAATGGCAAACCACTCAAGAATCTCTGCCAAGAAACCCCAAATGGGGTCATGAAGAGTCTGTAATGACCCAACAGCAAAGATTATACAATATCTTGCATCACCTATGTGTGTATTGGGGTCCTAGCCAGAAGCAATAGGTTGTCATAAGTCTAGACCCAAATAGTCAATATGAGACAGAATTAATTACTCCAAACTTTCCATAGTCACACATCTAATGGTAGCCAAGTTTTCTAATTTAAGAAATTATTTCTAATTCTAATTCTACACCTGTACCTCAGGCTACTTTTAAAAAAAGCAGTTTTGTGTAATGTGTGGGCCCCACCAACAGTATTTTCAATTCACAAGGAAGCTAGGACATTCCTAATTTATTGTATTTTCACCAATTATAATGAAAATAGCAGAGTCCTACATTCTCACACGGATGCAATCATTAGTTTTCCAATAGACACTGTTCCCTGAGGGGATGCTTATGCAGAGCCTTAGCAACCAGAATTAGGTCTCTCCCATCATCTGGGGGCCCCTCCTCTCTGCTTTGTATTGGGCTGTCATACTGGAAGGAATGTCCTACCCAGAAAGATTCAGGCCATTAGGGAAGTACATTGGGCTGGGGGTATAGGATTTACAGACATGAAAAATAAAGGATTAACAGAGTTCTTATTTATTCTTTGCACCATGTGACAGTTTCTTTTATTCTAACCTCACTGCAGTAGACCTATAATTCTCCTACTTAAGTATTAAGAAACATAGGTGAATCTGGTTTTAAGCAAGCCCATTATTTGAAAAGCTGGATTAAAAAAAAAGATAAGTTAAGTAATACTTTTTCTACTTTAGAGCGTCATTTATCTTTTTAACAGGGTTCACTAAATAATTCTCTACATACCAGGGCTCTGGTTTTAATCTTCCAGAGCAATGAAGGCTGAATTTTCCCATCAGGGTTTTAGGGGTATCTCTGAGGGACTTTTTCTAGGTGTCTTTTTCTGATGTTATTGACTCAAGCCCTCATAACAGCACAGTCCATTCCTCCTCACTTTTAATTAATTTAAATTTAAATTAATTTAATTTTAATTAGTTAATTAATGGAATTAGCTAATACCATGTAACCAATTAACACAAAGTAGCTTTTACAAAGGAATATTTACTTCAAAGATACAGCAATAACAGAGATCACAAATATTTTACCCCAGTACCTGGGGCATAGTCTCCACTATACCAGATGAGTCCCTGGAGAGAGTAGGCTCAGACTTAACAGTTTCTACGTGGCTTTTGCCACTCCAAATTCACTTCCAAATATAGTATTGCCAGTGGATAGTTAAGTCTACATCTGGGCTATTACTTGTAGATTCCAAAGATTTTTCTTTGGGACATCAATGCTGCACTGACTGGCTAATAAACCCAGCATAGACCAGCTACTAGATCTGGTGGCTTGATCTCCTAACCTCACAAAGTGAAAGCCATTTTCAACTTCCTTCCCTTAAAATGTGTCGGGGCTGGGGAATGTGCAAAGAGTAGAGGACCATTACATGTTGTCTTTAGAATTAGGATGAGATGGGGTCTGAGACCTCTCCCCTTATAACATTGTCTCTCTTCCCAGACTAGAAGTATCTAGAGAGCAAGGAGGCTGGAGTATAAGAACTGGTCCTGGGTGATTAGTGTCCTTTGAATGAATCCCAGTTCCAGCTCCTTAACCAATCAATTCTGTTCTCGTAATTTTCATTTCATTTTCAAACCACTTGGGAACAGCTTATTGTGGTTCCAAGTTTTCCTCATATTGCCCAGTGTTGGATTGCTTTCCTTTATTTGTAGTATTTATTCATAGATACTGGAGGCCATGTTTCCTTCTGATATTAATGTTTTCCCTGTTAATTTATCTGCTTATATTCAAGGTCTTTGAGTTTTCTTCTTCCTTAGGATCTATGGTGATTTCTGGCATATTGCTCACTTTCTGACTCCTTCCCTTCTGATGATGGTTGCCCTGGCAGGAAGATCTCAAAGAGTCTCAATCTCTTTTCATGATGGGCAGTTCATGGTTCACCAACCTAGGTCTTTGCCCCAAGTGACTTTTGAGGGGTACAGAACTGTCCCCAGCTGGATTCTGGACTGTTTTCCTCAGGCTTAAGGGGGTGCCTCCCCCCCACAGTGTCTTGTCCTATTGCCTCTATTCCTCAGTTCTCTGGCCTGACAGTTCAGAACACTGCCACACTGGTACCTCTACAACCTGGGGTGATTTCTGTCATTTGGAGTTTAGGTTTGTAAAGATTAGGGAGGTGGAGGTGGGTGGGTTGTAGAGCTCTATTTCAAATCCAGACACATGTCCTACTTCTTTCTCCCTATTCTGCTACTCTCCTGAAGAGATCTGCAAAACAGAATGCTGCCTCAGCACTAATTGTCTTAGTCTCAGTAAATCTCTGCATCCTGGAGTCCAGATCTTCTCAGTCCTGGAAAAAGGAAGGTAGGGAGGAGAGTATGGACTGGAGTGTGAGGTTGGGTTTTGTTTGCAACTCCAAGAGTCTGGTCCTTGAGTTTGCTAGTGCAGCCTGGCTGCCAGTAACTTAGGAGGTGATAGGAGTGGGAGTGCTGAATGAGTCAAATTTACATATATATTTTTAACCTTCTTTTGAGTTCTGGGCATCCTAGACCAGGAAGACAGCTGAAGTTGTTTTATTTCTGGCCCATAATTTTTATTTTGGAGAGGTTTAAGAAGTTGTCAGGATCAGAGAAAATAATCAATGATCACATGACCCAGAAGTTTCCTTAGCCATTCCAAAAAGCTTCTCTTCACATGATTATTGGACTGGAATTAGTTATCAAATTATCTGTGCATGCACCAAAGTTCACATGAGGACTGCACTGACCAAGCACTTTGCATATGCTCATAAATACTGAATTCATTGATTGGTCCCCAGTTACACATTAAACATTGAACTCTCCTAGAACATTCAAAAATGTGTTAAATTTGCCCAAAAAATTACTGACAGTCAATTTTGCATGAAGTGCTATACAAATTGTTGAAATCAGGCAAGAAGCATTTATTAAGCACCTACTGTATGCCATGTCCCATCCTAAGTGATGGGGATATAAAGAAAGGCAAAAGACAGACTTTGCTCTTGAAAAGCTCACAGTCTGATGGGGGAAACAACATGCAAACAATTATGTTCACTTGAGATATAAACAAGCTACATTAGAGATATCAACAGAAGGAAATTGGAGAAGGCTTTTTGTAGAATATGAGATTTTAGCAGGAACCTGAAGGAATCCAGAGAATCCAGGAAGTAGAAATGAAGAGAGAGAGAGTTCCAGGCCTGAGGACAGCAAATGATAATTCTCAGAGTTGGGAGATGGAGTATCTTGTTCGAGGAACATAAAGGAGGCCAGTGTCATACTGGAGAAGAAAAATTGTAAGAAGACTAAAAAGGTAGGAGAATGCTAGGTTATAAAAGGCTTTGAATGCCAAACAGAGGATTTTATATTTGATCCTGGAGGCAATAGGCAATCACTTAGAATGATTGAATGGGGCTGGGGACCATGGTCAGATCTGTGCTTTTGAGAAGATGGACTGGAGCAGGGAGAAACTTGTGGCAGGGAGCCCCACCAGCAGGTTATTTCATTAGTCCAGAGATGAGGAGATGAGAGTCTGTGCCATAGTGGCAGTAGTGTCAGAGGACAGAAGGAGGCATGTTAGAGAGATATTATAAAGGTAAAAGCCATAGGCTTAGAAACAGATTGGACATGGGGGAGGTGATAGTGAGGAGTCAAAGATGACAGGTAGGGTGGAAACCTAGGTGACTAGGAGATTGGTGGTGCCTTTGAAAGAAACAGGAAAGTTTGGAAGTGGGAAGAATTTCAAGATAATGAGTTCAGTTTCAGATACATTGAGGTTGGATACCTATGGGACATCCAGGTTGAGTTGTCTAATACGCAGTTGAAAATGTGAATCTGGAGGTTAGGAGAGAGGTTAAGACTGGAAAAGGAGATCTGAGAGCTGCTAGCACAGAGGTGATAAATAAATCCATGGGAGATGATGAAATCACCAAGTGAAATAAAATAGAGGGAGAGGAAGGCTCAGGACTGAGCCATGGAGGGGACACATGTGGTCAGTGGCCATGAACTGGATGAAGATCTGGCAAAAGAGACTAAGAAGGAGTGATCAGATAGGTATGTGGAGAATCAGCAAAGAGTTGTGTCATGGAAGCCTGGAGAGAAGTTGTATGTTTGTCCTTCACTGCCGAAGAAGACCATGACATCAGAGAAATGATGACATGACTTGCACTTGACTTTGTTTTGAGTGAGGGAGTGCTGAGAGAGAAGTTTGGATCAAGGAGAAATGGATGATTGACAGAGATAAAGTTTTCAGAGGGGTCAAGAAAGATGAAGATTGAAAAAAAGAGATTAGATTGGGTAATTAAGAAACCATTGGTAACTTTGGAGAGGAGGGTAGTTTCAGTTGATGAATTCTGAAACCAGACTGGAGAGAGGTCAAAAAGAGAGGAGACAGTATAGATAGTCTTCTCCAGGAATTTAGCCACAAAAGAGAGGAGAAAAATGGAATAGCTAGTGGATATGAATAGATCAAGTGAGGGTTTTTGAAGAATGAGGAGACATGGGCATGTTTATAAGCAGTAGGGAAGCAGCCAGTTGACAGGGAGAGACTGAAGATAAATGAGAGAGTGAGGATGATAGAGAGGGAAAAGAGGGTCAGCCCTGGTCACCTCATCTTGTGAGACATAGTGAAAGTGGAGACAATAGGGGAAGGTATCTGAGTGATAGGAAATGAGGAGGAAAAGAGAAGAGGGAGGTCATGAAGAGTGATCTTAATTTTTTTCAGTGAAATAGGAGGCAAGATTCTCAGCTGAGAGGGTGGGAAGAGGAGAAGCCATGGCAAATTTGAGGAGAAATGAAAAATTTTGGATAAGCTGCTCTGGTGAATGGGATGGCAGATAAATTAGAGAGATATAAAGGACTGGCTTTTAAATCAAGGTCGGGACAACTACTTCTATATGCATTATCTTTATGGTGAAAGATATGGTATCACAAAAAAAACACCCACTGAGTTAAAGTCATGGGATCTGGATTCAAATCTAGAAAATGACGACGATAATGACTACTACTACTACCACTACTACTCAATGATCTTTTTAAAGCCTTTTCTGGTTCCATCCCAAAATGATCCTGAAATTAATCCTACTAGTGTGAAAATCCACATCTTATATTTGAGCATTACAAAAACAGGTGTTATAAGTCTGAAATAGATCAGCTCTATAAAGTCCTATGACATCCTTTGGAGAAGGTAAATGAAGAAGACATCACATTGCATGATTTAGCTACCAATTTTAAAAAATCAGCAGGAGTCTAGAGCAGTAAAGAGCACATAGTAGGTGCTGAATATTTGTCGAATTAATTAATGAACCTGTGCCAGAGTTTTTGTAGCTGACTTAATGGCTAGAACCTTAGGATCTCAGACATTTATGATAGGGTTCATAAATTGTAGGGCAACAGGAATCTCATAGCTACAATAATCTGGCTCTTAATTAAGGTAATATTGACTTTACAATACATATAAAGGAGTCAACACCTACTTAGAGCTCTAGGCAGTGGAAAGGACTCCCTTGGGTCTCAAAACATTCTTCCCCTTCTTCAAATCCAGGTCGCTACTCTGTTTGGATAGGTAACCCATATCCCCGAATAACAGCTCTAGGGTTACACCATTGAGGGTTGATTCTGGGGTCACTTCTCATAACTCACTCTCTTTAGTTCCTTTTCCCACCTAAGATTTTTCCTGGGAACAGCAGAATGTTCCTTATATCTTGTTACTGACAAAAAAAGTTTATGGACCTTCAGATTCCGCACAAGCACTCAGACTAATGATAGAGTGAATAGGGAAAGCTTTATTTAACTCAACAGAAAATGTAACCCAGGAAGAGTTAGCACCTGAACCCATACACAATTAAAAAAATTAACTTTGATTTACTTCCCCAAGGATTTACAGACTTATAGTAGGAGAAGGGAATGACATTTATATAATGCCTATTATGTGCCGGACACTTTAGAAATATCATTTCATTTGATCCCCACAACAACTCTGAGAGGTAGGTGCTATCATTATCCCCATTTTACAGTTGAGGGAACTGAGGCAAAGACAGGTAAGTGACTTGCCCAGGGCCACACAGCTAGTGAATATCTGAGTCCAATTTGAACTCAAGTCTTCCTGACTCCAGGACCAGTGCTCTGTGGATCCTATCAACTAGTTATCTCCGATAAAACTCAATGAAGGGCAAGGACTGGGTTTACACCTCACATGGTGTCTTTTGCTCTCTTCCCTGACTTCTTTTAGCTCAGCGCTTCTTTCCTTGGTCCCCACACCTAGCACTGTCTTGACTTCCCTCCTCCTTTCTCCCAGAGGTTTGGTACCAGACTCCTCAGCTTGTCGATCATAACAATCTCCATCATGATTGTGGTCATGGAGTCCTTCCTTTTCTTGGAGGGGCATGGGGCCATGTCAGTCTTCTCTCCAGGGACCCAAAGTCTATGCTTCTGAGTTGGCTCACATCCTCTCTTTGTCTACTAGCTTTCATCTTCAGAATCTCCCTGAATTCTGCATCTGTGCCCCCTTTTAAAGCAGGACTCCCAGGGTTTATGATTACTACCATCACTACCACTATTACTACCACTACCATTCCTATTACCACTACCACTAATACTACACTACCACTACCACTGCCACCATCACCACCACCACCACTAGTACTATTACCACCACTACTACCATCACCACCACTACTGTTTCTACTACTACTACAACACTACTACCACCACCACCACCACTACTATTGCTGCTTGCTGCCGCTACTACTATATTTGCAATGCATTTTACAAGGGCAATCTTTTGATCGTCACAACATCCCTTTCAGGTAGGTGCTGTTATTCTCCTCCCACTTTACAGATTTTTTTAAATGAGGAAGCTGAGACTGAGGGATTAAGTGACTTTCAGTGTCACACAGGTAGTAAGTGTTTAAGGCAGTCTTCAAATTCAGATCTTTCTATCTCAGTCCAGCACTCAATTCAGATTTACCTTATTCAAAGTTACCTTATTCAATGGCCTTTAATGTAGTGCTGGGGCAAGGACAGGGTGCTTATTTGGGCCAATATAGGAGGGAGGATCAGTGCTAGAGTAAAGTATCAAATACGGTTTTAATGGAAATGTTTGTACCTTTTACAGGAAGACATTTTCAGGGACAGAACAGAGGTCTCATTTTCTAACCTTATTAACACTGACCAGGTTCCTCCTTATCACACCCCCTACAAGATGGAGCATAATATACACTTCTGAACCATGTAATTCACAACTTGTCACAACACTCCCTAGATGAAAGGCATTCAATGATGCTGGAGGAGGCAATGTGTTCCTTTGATTTGAGATGACCACATCTAGTTTGGTGATCTTACAGGAATGATGAGCTCATAGATCTATGACTGTAAGAGACCCCAGAGGTTATAAAATCCAACTCCCTCATTTTATAGATGAGGAAACTGAGGCTGAGAGATGGTATAACTTGTCCAGGGTCATACAATTAGTAAGAGGCTAAGACAAGATTTGAACTCAGATCTTCCTGATAGGGAATTCAGTGCTCTATTATACCATAGCTGCCTCCTAATGATCATTAATGATTATTAATATCATTAATATTATGATACTATCAAAAATAGCTTGCTAATATAATTAATGATCATTAGGAGGCAGCTATAACATAGAAATAGATCAGTTTCCTTTTTTGAGCCTCAGTTTTCTCATCTATAAAATGAGGGAGTTGGATCTCTAAGTTTTCTTTTTAACCTAGCTCCTATTATCTGACTTCTGACAGAATAAATTCTTTATCATGTCTTTCAAGATTTAACTTAGGAATGCTTCATTTTTTTGGTGTCCTGGGACCCATTCAGTGAAGTCTTCTCAGAATAATGGTTTCTAATGCATATAGCAAAATACAAAAAAACTACAAAATAGTCCAATTATATTGAAATAGAATTATTAAAAAATATTTTTTAAAGTTCATGGAGCCTATGTTAAGAATCCCTGTGTAATCTACCTTTATGTCTTTTTTCCTTTTCAATAGTCCTATGCACTGGATAGAGTAAATGACTCAGAAAGTAGAAAGAATGATGAATTTGGAATCAACTGAGTTCATATCCCAGTTTTGCTACATATTGTCTATATGACCTTGGGCAAGTTGCTTCCCTTCTTCTGGATCTTAATATCTTCTTGTGTAAAATAAGAGTCTTGGATTAGGTGATCTCTAAGATCCCCTCCTCCCTAAATCCTGTGGTTCCTATTGGTCATTCCCAGACATAAACTGCCCTTTTTCATCTTGGCGCTTTTGTTTGTTGACTCACGGCCCAGAATTCTACTCTCCACTTCCTGTCAAAATTCTATGTATGGGTATGAGGCAATGAGAAGGGGGAAAGGGAGAAAATGGATTTTCATTGTTTTAATTTTTTTTAAATAAATAAAAGTGTTTGGATGAGCTGGGAGTCACCAATTACAATCTTTCAATAAGATGGGGGTACCTCCATTCTGTTAACTACCTTGGCACTAAGACCTCCAGACATAGCACTTCCAGGTGTGACCTACCTTTGCCTGCTAAGGGCCTCTGGAATTTGCCACCCACCCCTTAGAACCTGCAAATCTTTCCATCTGCCCTGTAGCTCAACTCTTTCTAATGTATGTGTTGACTCTACCCCCTGCCCCCCTTCCTCCCTCCCCTCCCTCCCCTGCACCATAGTGAAATATGTGAAATTCACCTGTGAACATCTTTTTTTTAAATTAACTAATTTTTAGTTTAGTTTAGATTTTGATTTAAAATTTTCCCCCTCCTCCCCTCCCTCTCCAAGACAGCATGCAATCTGATATAGGGTATATATGTATGATCATATTAAATATATTTCTTCATTAGCCATGTTGTGAAAGAAGAATCAGAACAAAAGGGGAAAACTATGAGTAAGAAAAAAACAAAAGAAAGAAAATAATAATATACTTCAATCTGTTTTCAGACACCGTAGTTCTTTCTCTGGATGTGGAAAGCATTTTCCATCATGAGTCTTTTGGAATTGTCTTAGATCATTACATTACTCAGAAAAGCTAAATCTATCAAAGCAGGTAGGTTCTGATCACTTCGTTCAGCATCAGTTCATGCAAGTCTTTCCAGGCTTTTCTGAAGTCCACCTTCTCATCATTTCCTATGGAATAAGAATTCCATTACATTCATATACATACATACATCCATAGTATTCCATTACATTCATATACCACAAATTGCTTAGCCATTCCCCAATTTATGGGCATCCCCTCAATTTCCAATTCTTTGCCACCACAAAAAGAGCTACTATAAATGTTTTTGTGGGTCCTAAATGTGCAATTCTTGAGAAAAATATTTCCTACTATCATTGAAGGTCTAGGTGTGACACCACTTCTCTTCTGTATCTCCTAGTTAGCAGCGGACTCTTCCTCTTCTCTGTTCTCATCGAACTTTGTACCTCCAGGGGCATTTATCTGAGTGTTCCTAGGATTTGGTTATCTGTACAATACTACAGGACAAAACTAGGGAGCTATGGAGGAAAGGCCCAAAGGGATAAGTTTAAGTTTGATGGAAAGAAAAACTTTTTCACACCTAGAGTCATTCCAAAGTGGACTGGGCTGTTCCCAGAGGGAGTGAGCTCCCTCTTATTGGTCATCTTCAAGCAAAGATTGGATGTCCACTTGTCAGTTATACTGATTCTTTTTCAGTTATGAATTGTACTGAATCAATCTCGAGAGGTCCCAACCAACTTTGAAAATCAATGCATCAGTTTATCTTATATCCTGGATTAGATTGTAAACCTTTGAGGTCAGTCCCTGCTCATTTTATTCATCTAAGAGTAAAAGAAATCCTCCATCTCCCTAGGCACAGTACCTTGCTTAGGAAGAGTATGTATTCACTACTTGTTTTGGGAATCAAACTTTTAGTCAGTTAACAAGCATTTTATTAAAGTGGGACGTGGTAGCCATAGTGGAGAAATTAATGATGGTGATGATGGCTAGCATTTATATAAGCACTTTAAGGTTTGCTTTATATTATTATCTCATCTTATCCTCACAACAACCTTGGAAGGTAAGGTGTTTTTATTATCCCCATTTAATAGATGAGAAAACTGAGACACAGGAAGGTTAACACTGGAAGCACCAGATGTGCCAATTGATGCAAAAAAAAATTCTACTTCGAAATAAACATTTTTTATCCTGTTATCTCTATTTTCTTTGTTTTGTGGATTGAAAAATCTGTAGTGGGTCGAAGGACCACCCAGCTCTGTCATTTCAGGTATTCTTAAATTCTGGTCCTTAAGTGACTTGTCCAGTGTCACATTATAGATAATATTGTAGCTTGATTTCCTGCACCTTTAGGTCCAACTGGATGTGCTGTGATTTTTCACAAATCACTAGAAAAGATACTGAATTAGGAACGGCACCAGCTTCAGTTCCCCAAAGTGGCATTGCCATGAGGAACTAAATGGAATGCTGTGCGCATCCCTTCTGTTCCCCGGTTAATGAGGTCCTCCTGGAGCAGACAGGGACAGGTCTCCGTTTGTGACTCGTCTCTGACACTGAACCGAGCAGATCAATGTGTTCCATTTGTTTCCTCTCTGAAAACAACTGTTTTGAATGTTACATAATCTCATCTTCGTGCCTCGCTGGTTTGTTCCATCCTCCTGAGGAATCGGCAGATGGTGACAAGGCAGAGACCTGGGCACGCTCCTAGCCTCGCGGTAACGGGAGACACGTGGAGCTTGGGTCTCTCTGGAGTGGGGTCGCTGGCTGCCATTTGGCTCCTGGGGATCAGTTTGCTCTTTGGCATTCCGCAGGCGCCACTCAGGTTCTGATCCTAAGATTAATCCGAGGCTCAGGAGGCAGAGAACCGAGAGGCTGGCAGTGGAGTTGGGAGAACGTGGCTCTCTTTTCATTGTTTCTTGCCATTTGCGACTGAGTAGCTTCCTAGGTCTTAGCCCCCATCTACTTCCTTGTTGCTGGGTTACACGTAGCAGCTTCAGGGCTGACACATCGAGATGTGTCAATAGGGCCATTTTCCTGATCAGGTCCCTTAATCCTTTGCTCTCCACAAAGTGAGTCACACACCTGCACAATGACTGTCCCCTAGTCAGCGCTGTAAATTTCACTGGATTCCACCTTTAGGTCAGTGATGTCACTCTTGCAGGAGGACAGGGGCCGGTTCCAAGAACTTGCTTGTGATGAATGATCCTCCTAGCAGCAGAAGCTTGTCAAACAGGATTGTAGCCTAGGCACACGGAAAGCCTTCTACCCAGGATTTGAGGAATTCGAGTTCCTAAATAAACAGCGTTCTGAAGCTAATAATAATAGCTAGAGTTTATACAGAGTGCTTAATAGTGCATTTGATCCTCATAACAACCCTGTGAGGTAGGTGCTATTATTATCCCCATTTACAGATAGAAATAATGCTAATGGCTAAGATTTCTAGAATGCTTACTATGTGCCAGGCACTCTGCTAAATGTTTTATGGTTATTATCTCATTTGATTCTTAGAACAACCCTGGTAGGTAAGTGCTGTTTTTATCCCCATTTTACAGACGAGGAAAACTGAGGCAAATAGAGGTTAAGTGATATGCCCAGGGTTATCCAGCTGGAGAGTGTCTGAGATAGGATTGGAATTCAGATCTTCATTTCTCCAAGTCCTAGAGCATTCCAAGCTCGTATTGGTCTGATCAGCCACAATCGGACACACTGAAACTTTACTTTGTCATAGTGATGTCATTTTGGTCCTCTTGGAGAACAAAGGACACCAACCACCAGACAATGTCACCCAGTTGCCTCTGGGATCAAGTGTAAGATTTGTTATGAGTCTTGCAGTCTTAGAGCTCAGACTAATGGCTGCTGCAAACACCCTGTTACAAGTTCTCACTCTAATATTTCTACCTCCACTACTGAAGCAGGGAGAGCTTCATCTGCAGTACCCACTCAGTTTCTGACAGCACCGTACTCAGTAGGTCTGCTCAGTATAGGGCCGGGCATAGCTCCAACTGCCACAGATGTAACCGCCCTGCTCACAGACTGCATTGTTGGCTGACTCTAATTTTGGATGAAATCTACAGTCAATTACACACAGAACCCTCTTGCCTATGGAAATAAGTTGGCTGGGCCCGAGGGGTAAAGTGCAGGCTTGGACACTAGGTGCTCATTTGTGGATCCAAAGACAGTGTAAATTTGGCACTATCAGAAATAATCTAAGGAAAAACTACATCTCAACGTTTGGCTGTGCTTATTATCATTTTACTAAATCAAAATAGAGGACAGGGATTCAGAACCTGGGTCTGAGAACTTGTATTTTTCTCCCCTATTTTTATAACTGTATTTTAACATAGTTGCTTTCCTTTGTAATACTCCATTTTATGCATTTAAAAGCATTATTCTAAGAAGGGGTTCCTAGACTTCATTAGGCTATCTAAGGGGTCCATGGCAAAAATTTTTAAAAAGGTTAGGAACTCCTGACAGAGGATGTGTATCTAGGAAGTTTAATGTTCATCTGAACATTACGGGGTGCTGGGAGTGAGGAAGGCAAGGAAACTGTAGAAAAAGCTTGAGAGACATAGATTCTTCCCTTTTCTATAATTCTTACTACCTTGCTGTGTGACCTTGGAAAGCTCACAGACTCTCTGAATTGTCTTTTCCTCATCTCTACAAAGAAGAAGTCAAGGATAAGATGGCTTTCAGTTCTAACAGTCTGTAAATTTTTAGTTGTCTGTCATCGAATGGAAATTGTTTATGAATGTGTGTATGTTTTCATTGCGTTGTATACGGCCCGTCTGAATGTGAGCATGTGTAGAGTTGGGAACATTAAAGGGTGGGAGTTAGGTGGGTGCAAATGAAAGCAGAATTCTAGAAATTTTAGAATCTGTCAACTTTTTGCTAAGTAAATCTAAATTTGTCCCTTTGGATACCATCCTGCCCAGCTGCTAGCACAAAGCCTGGAAGATGACCATTTTCCCTCTTTAATCACGACCTCAGGAAGCAGAGAAGATGATCCAGATTAAGAAAACAGAAGAAGACTTTGAAGGAAGAGAGTTGTGAGATAAGGAGGGAGAATCTGAAAGCATCCAAGTATTCTGTCCTTGTAGGAAGAGGAAGCTACTGAGCTATACCTGGGAGGACCCATATGCTAGGAGACTTGAGCTTGAGCTGCTCCTTAAAGGCAAGGATTGTGCTGGGTTTTTTTCTCTTCATATCCTCAACATTGAGCATAGTATCTTTTAAATAATAGGAGTCAGGAAAACCTGAGTTCAAATCTGGCCTCAGACACTTATGAACTGTGTCACCCTGGGCAAGTCACTTCACCCTGTTTGTCTCAGTTTCCTCATCTGTAAAATGATCTGGAGAAGGAAATAGCAAACCACTCCATTTTCTTAGCCAAGAAAACTCCAAATGGGATCATAAAGATTTGGATATGACTAAAAAATAACTGAACAACAACAAAGAATAAATGGTTGTTGAATTTGATTTGAATTTCTTTTTAAAGTAGTGATGAGTGGTTAAGATCAGGGTAACTCTCCTTAAAGTTAAGGAAACTGGGTCATGGCTTCGGAAACCAAGTTCTTGAGTTCAAATCACAACTCTACTACTTATTTCCTATGGGACCTTGGGCAGTTCACTTATGCCTACCAGCCTCCATTTCTTCAAAACCAGCTGGTTGGACTATGGTCCTCTAGCTTTAAATCTGGGTTTTTACCAATCCATTTGCAATCTTTCCTCTTTACAGCAAAGTCATAGTAAGACTGATAGTTATGGTTAGGGAATGAGATCAATATCCTTGGAACACAGCAAAACTAATGGGCCATATTGGGGATCCATCTATAATCTTAAATTTAATTTTTAACACAATGCCAATTAAACCACTACTCTGAGATAATTGTGTCTTTAATGGAATCTCAGTCATTGCCTCTTTTCCTGCCAGTATCAAGGCTCTGTGTTTCAGAAGAAATCAGCTTTTTTTTTTCTATTTGCCTGGCACATTTTATTTTAAAAGCTACAAAAGTTTCAGGAAGATCCTTGCAAAGGAGTCCTTTAATTCACCATCCACAGACCTATTCTTATCCCAACCTCTTATGGGCCCCCAACACTACTTCACCCTTAGGAACACTGGATGATGCCAGTTTTCTTAAATCAAACAACCTCTGTTCTCTTAAAACAAAGAGGGGGGAGGGAAAATGAAGGATGAAATCTGATCCTGGGGAAAGAAGAATATGGCAGAAAGAAATGAACTAGAGAAGAAAGACCAGAGAGTGAATTCATTTAGATTCCATCAAAGAAACGCTCAACTCATTTTACATCCTGGGCTTTTACAGGGATCTGTGCTGATTAGGGAACATGGCAAATACTTAACTAGTGGCAAAGGGAAATTAGTGTTTAAATGAATTGAACAAGGTAGGTAGTGTTAAATAAAAGTAAGCAATTGAAAATTTTTGCCTTTAATCCTCTATCTCTCCTTCTGGAAAAAAAAAGATTCTTTTAAAAATGACAAAGCAAAGCAAAGCAACTATGACTTTACTCTTGGTAAACCCGGTCGTCTCAAAACAACACATGCCCCTTTAAATGCCCATATGTGCCAGGCACACTTTCTAGGCTGCCAGTCTAGCTTGGCATTGGAACTATTGTAATTGATGTACCACATATATAATGGCAGGGCACTTTGCAGTGACCTTGTTTTCCTTAGCTATCCCTCCCTCTGTGAGGTAACTCCCCCATCTTACAGATCAAATTCCTGGGAAGGGGGGAAGTATAGACGAAGCAACTAGACTCATTAATTGGGCCCAATTGGGCCAAACTGGTATTCTGATATTCACAAGTGAAGTGACAAAATTCTTGCTTTTTACAGAAATTAAAGCAACCCACTGAGCCTAGAGAATCTTGGCAAGGTCATTCAGGGAGTTGGAGAAAGCAGGGATTAAAACACCCCGATTAGCCCATCCCAACTCTGGAGGGATTTGAGCAAGGTATTTTATGTACAATGTACATTTGCTGCTAATCCTGGCATACCCCAATTTATAATGGTGCTGCGGTGCTGCAACTGCCAGGACCTTGATTGACTCCATCCATCCTCCAGGGTGAATGGGCTCTGTCCACCCTGCCTGTTAGAACAGACTCAACAGCCAGTGACCCAGCAACTAAACTGCAGCCTGCCTTCCTCCAGAGGGATTGAATTGCTATGACCTGCAATCCAAGCCCTTGCAACAGAAGGGAATGGTGAGTTATGGAACAATTTCCCACACTTCAATGCTCATTTGGCTCTCTAGGTAGCTAGTTTCCTAGGCCACTGTACATTCAACTGAGCTGAACTGCTAGAATAAACTAGAATGTTACCTCTGGAAGGTTCTTTAGAGACTTTAAGATCAACCCTCCCTTATTTTGAAGATGAGGCGTGTGACCCTGGGCAAGTCATTCACTCTTTCTGGGCTTCAGTTTCCTTACCTATCAAAGCTTACAGAGATGAACCGACTTGTCCAAGGCCACATAGCAGAGGTAGAACTGGGGGCCATCCACAAGATTTGTTCCTGACTTTCCACTGTGACCCGATCAAGTACATAGGATGACAGGATTCAGAGTTCAGAAGTCTTCTAACTATTCTTGCCCTTACTCAAGTTCATTTTTCACATGAAAAAACCCACACCTGGAAATGTAAAGAGACTTGACCGAGGTCACAAAGGGGTAAAAGAAATAATAGGTAGCATACATGGGATTTGAATCCAGATCTTCGGACTCCAAAATCTCAGCACCTACCCAGTTTGTCTTTTAAAGTCGGTATGGATGCACGAATCTATAAGAGGGCTGCATTTTCAGGCGGCTCTCAGGGTTCGGGTTCAGAGGAGACAGGAGGCAGGGGAAGGCGGGGTGCCACAGATGCCCGTTGCCAGGGGTGGGGCAGAGGAAGCCTTACAAGTGCCCTTCTCGGGCTCGAGTCAGGGTCCCTGACCCCAGTGAACCATCCTCTTGGGCTGACCTCGAGGGCAGTCTGAGAGCCCGCCCCACCCGGCAGCTCCAAGGCAAGTGCCCTCCCCTGGGTGGGTGGGGCGGGGCCACCTGGGCTGGAGGGAGGGGAGGGGGTGGCGGTGGCGGGGGCCGGGGTGGGGAGCCGCCTCCGGCATCAGGCCCCTCCCTTCCCCCTCCTCTGCCCCCAGCCTCCGGCTGGGCTCCGCTAGCTGGGAGCCCGGGGCTCGGGGCGCAGAGGCTGCGCTGTCACATGGGCGGCGGCGGCGGTGGCGGCGGCGGCGGGGCCGCATTTAAGCTGCTGGGGGACTGCGCCCGCCTCCAGCGCGTCCTCTGGCTCGGCTCCCGCCGGGCGCCCCGGGCTCCGCCTGCGGGGGGTCCGCGCCGAGCCGCCCCCGCCCCCGCCGGGCCATGCGAGCGCGGGCACCGCCGCGATGAGCTCGTCCATTGCCAAGAGCGAGTCCAAAACGTCGCTGCTGAAGGCGGCGGCGGCGGGCGGGGGCAGCCGGGCTCCCCAGCGCTCGGTGGCGGCGGGTGCGGAGCCCCGCCAGGGCCCGGCCCGGGAGCTGGGGCCGCACGGTCGCCGCCCCCTGCGCCAGCAGCCCAACTGCCCCGGGACGCCGCCGCCGCCGCCGCCCGGGGACCCCAGCTCGCGGAGGCCCTTGTGCCGGCCGGGGCTGCGGGAGGACGGGGCTCGGGGGAGCTGGCGGCGTCCCCCGGCCCCAGGCAGCCGGGAGTCTCCGCCACTGCCGCAGCCCCTCGGGCGGGATGGGGAGGAACGGGGGCTGTCCCCGGCGCTTGGCCTCCGGCAGCGCTCCCGGGAGTCCCTGCGGGCAGTGGGAGCCCGGGCCGGAGCCACGGTGCCCGAGGCAGACCCGTTCCTCCACCAGCTGCGCCCCATGCTCAGTTCCGCCTTCGGCCAGGTAAGGGCCGCGCCCTGCACTCCGCCCCCAGCCCCGGGTCAGGTAGTGCTACCCTCCTCTCCTGCCCAGGGTCACCTGGCCAGCCGGGCGCCAGCAGCCAGCGGGGACTGGGGGGGGGGGGGGGGAGGGCAGGCTGGGGAGAATGTTGGCATGTTGGGGGCCAGAGACATTGGAAACCGGCTAGCTTCGTCTCTGCGGCTTCAGGGGAAAGTCTGGGGACCAGCCAACACCAAAGAGCCTCTCTCTGGCCCCTTGACCACTCTTATCACCTCTCCTGACCTGGGCTCAACATCTGCCGCTCTTTGACCAGCCGTCCCCTCTCTTCTCATCGTGTTCGTTCGCTCTGCTTACTTCCCTCCCCTGACCCCCCGGTTCCTCCGGTCCCTTTCTCTACCCTCTGCCGCGTCCCTTCCCAAACAGATTCAGCACCATCTGCGCTGTCCACTGCTCCGCTCTGAGCTAGCACAAAGAACCCGGCTCTCGGTTCTTTTGCTGTCAGTGGAGTTGCCGTTCCCGTCCACTTTGTTTAAGGGCACCAATGCCCCTCGTTCGGCACTGGAAGCCTCCAGCGTGAGTGCTAGCCCTGAAAGCGGGACTTCAGGGTTTGGAGCATGCCTGGAGAAGCCGAGAGACTCGGGGCCGACGCGGGAAAGGGGGCTTGGGGGTTGAAACCTTTGCTGCTGAACTGTGTGGGACTAGGGTCTGAGGAGCAGTCCAGGGCAGGGTGGAGTAAGCTCAGTTGGAGCAAGGGGTTCCAGTCCCTCTGTCCGGGTCTCCAAGCCCACGCTATCATGACCCAAAGGAACCGAGAGTTTGAATTAGCCTGGGAACTAAGTGGTAGGCAGGTCAGGGAAAAGTGTCAAGGACAAGCAACTTAGACCGAGAATTTGTCGTCACAGAGTCTGTGATGGCAATGAGTACTGAAAGGCATGGGTAGCCAGGCCAAATGCAGCCAGGGAGAGAGAAGGGAAGTGGGAAAGTCAGTGCCAGTACTAGGGAATGCAGACTAGGAGAGGAGGTGGCGGTAAGTGGGCACCGTAGTGGTGAAGGGGGCTGTGGTAGAAGGGAGCATTTATGGGGCAATATAAGGGGAAGTCAGAAGCCTGGGCTTGGAAACTGTCTTGTGGCTGGATGTGGGGAAGTATAGAATGAACTGCTGAGTTCTGCAGGTTGGCATTTTGGACATCCCATTGGGACTGCAGTTAGATCACCGGTTTTGAAATGGCTTGTGGCCACTAATCCAAACCCCATCTACTGATGGATGAAGTTGAATCCTGAGGATGAAAAGGCCCCTGAGAGGTCGTCTCAGTCTTTGTCCTGTCTCTGATCAGGAGTACCAGGCAGAAAGTGTTTGTCTTTTGAAAATAGGCTGCCAGCATCCGCAGAATGTAGTGGGGGACAAGAGAATGGAATGAGATACTGGGGGAGAAATGAGTAACTGAACTCCCCAGCAATTCTTGGGCTTTCTTTTTTTTTTTTTTTTAATGTTTTTGAGGGGTTTTCTTTCAATCCTCTGAGTTTGATTCAAGCAAAACTCTCACTGATGCAGTAGTGAGATAGGATACTGCTAAACTCAGAGGAAGGTTTCCAGGCAGTCATCTGATGGCAGCATCCTGTCTGGGAGTGTCTTCACTGGAGCTTGGATAAACTGTAGAGAGTGTTCTGAGAGTAAGCTCTTATGTCTTGAGTATTCTAATGGTTTCATTTAAGCTAAACCAAATGAGTTAGTTTTCCCTTGCTAGGTTCTCTGACATATGAGAGTACCATTGGGACAGTGTGTTGTGCTGTGGTATTGCACAACCCTTCTCCAAATGCTCTTATGCCGCAGCTGATTGTTGCAGAGGTCTGAAATTCATGCAGTAACATATTTCCCCAGATTGCAGCAGTGGCCCATCACTTGGCTTGGTAGTGCAGTGGTACATTAATATATTCTTGCAGGAAGTGCTCTGTGTCATAGGGCTGCAAATGGCTCTCTGGGATGGTGATCTTGAGGCCAGGCTATGAAAGCTTATGTGGTGATGGGCTGACCCCAGGCAAAACCTTGCTGCAGTTCATTAATGTCAGTGTAGAGCAAGTTTGTATGATGATGGTACAGAGTGTTGGGGGTGGGGGAGGGGGGCATACTGTGATATCAGTGCATCAGGATATTAGGAGCTCAGGGACAGAATAGTAGGCTGCGGCCAAATAAGGATGCAGCATCCCAGAACCCCCTGGTTGTTCAGTTCTCTGCTGACCATGGTTGACACTGCTATTGGGCCTGCTGTGTTTATTGACATGGAATTCTACAATGCCTGTTCAGAGAAACTCAGCTGTGTGTTTGTGGTCTGCTTTCTGCTTTCTTAGCCCATTAATGAAGAGATTAATCCAGCCCAGTACCCTGACAACCTTTCTGAAATGCCACTGGGGTCACTGGAATCAGTGAAGCAAGAACGCCCTATCAAATATTTAATACCTCCCTCTGGGAGCCTCTCTGGCTAACAATGGGGTTGTGGGATTTGTCTTCAAAGTCCAGTTAATTTAGGGTTCACACCCTGGAGAGAATGTAAAGATTCCTTTTTATAGGAAAAAAAAGAGTTCGTTTGTGCCAGACCCTCCAGACCCCTGTCATAAAGAGAGTAATTATTCTTCCACAACCTCTATTTGCCCTGGTAATTTCTAGTCTTCATAGATGGATCAGGGGCCCAGCAAAGTCTGGTTTAGATGAAATTGTGCCATGGTGAATCAGGTCGGTAGAAAATGCGTTATCAAGTCTAACTCGGTGGATTCCAGTTGGAAAGTGGGATGCTGATGGAGGCTTTTAGCATTAACCCCTCCCTTTTACCTATTCATAATTACAGAGCCAGGGGTTGAAATGAAGGGCTGACAATGAGGGTGTTTCAGGAAAGTGAAGTGGTGCCAGGGTTGGTGTGTAGCCAACAGCCTATTTAGATGAGCCTTTGGGGAGGTGACTTGATGTGGTAGAAAGAGCACTGACCTTTAAGTCTGCAAGATCTCAGTTTCCCATCTAGGCACAGGCATTGAAGAGTCATATGACAGTACTTTATTATTTTGTTAATAATGATGATGATAGTAACTAGCGCTTAGGTTTGCAGTGTGCTTTATAAATATTATTTTGTTTTATTTTCACAACAGCCCTGGAAGGTAGGTGCTATTGTAATATCCATTTTACAGGTGAGGAAACTGAGGCTGAAAGAGACTTGCTCAGAATTACATAGCTAGTAAGTGTCTGAGGCTAGATTTGAACTCAGGTCTTCCTGGAGACACCTGCAACACCTAGCTATCTCTTTACATTTCTGGGTTTCAGTTTACCCATCCATGAAATGGAAATGCAGGGTGGTGTAGTGGATACAGAGCTGACCTTGGAGTCTCAGGAAGACCTGGGTGACTGGTTATGTCACTCTGGGCAAAATCACTTACCCCTTCAGTGCTTTAGGTGAGAGATATCAGGACACATGACCTGCCTACTACATATAGCTCGCAATGCTCAGTAGTAGAACCTGAACCAGATTAAAATGTTAATTGGGGAACATTTAACAAAATCAATAAAAACTCATTCAGTAGAGATAATAGTATGAAGTGGAAGATCATGATAACATTTGATATCAGTGCATTATTGTGTTTAAGACCCCAGGATCATGATGTGGGGAATGGGACCCTGCAAAGAAGCAGAATCTCAGAACCCCCTTGTTGTTGTGATTCAGAGAAGGCTGTTCCTCATCCCATTAATTTATCTTGGTCTGTCTCTTTGATCACTGTTCTATCTCTATCTCTACCCTCAAACGGGACTGACAGCAAACAAGGTGCTAGAATTGGAGTCAGGAAGACCCACGTTCAAATCTCAACTCGGACCCAAGAACCATATGGTTCCATCTTTAAGACCTCGCTCAGTTTCAGTTTCCTAACTGTAAAAGGGCTTGAATTTGATGGCCTCTGATGTCCCTTTCAGCTCTCAGTCTAAGACTCTGGGAAAACTTGCCCTCAGTAGCAATCAGTATGTTAAGTACTCTCTGATATGTACCCCACTGTAGCCAAATTCCCAGCAGTACAGGAACAAACACATCTACTTCAATTATCTTTGTAAACACTGGTCCATAATGGGTAGAGAAGTCTACCCAGCTCCTACTGTACTGTCTCATCTACTCTTCCTTGGGAAGGAGGCAGAGGAAGCTGGGGAGCACAGTAGATAGCGCTCTGAGTCTGGAGTTCAAATTCTGTATCAGATACATCCGTTTTATTACTCAGCTGTACAATGGGATAATAACAGCTACCTACCTCGAAAGGTGTTTTGTAAAGTACTTAGCCCAAAGCCTGGTACATAGTAAACACTTATTCCCTTTTTGCCCCATGGGGACTAGCCTTATGTCCAGGCTGCAGGGATAGTGATAGGGTGGATCCAGGAAAAAGGCCAATCTCGTTCCTAATCAGCAGTAGTTTATCCTTCTAATCTCTCCAATCCAATTATTCATTTCTAAAGTTCCTTAAACCTAATGGCTACTTATTGCCACAGTTGGCCAGGAAAGATGACCCCTAAAAACACACACACACACACACTCTCCCTTACCTACTCTAAGTAAATTCATTTCAGTTTTATTCAATACACAATAGGAGAATCGTGTATTAGTGTATTTATTCAATACGTATTAGCATAGTGCACAGAATGCTCAATCTGGAATCTGAAAGGATTGAGTTCAAATCCTACCTCAAATACTTATTAGCTGTGCAATCAGGGGCAAGTCAATTAACCTCTCTTGGGCTCCATTTCCTCATCTGTAAAATAGACATGTTAAGAGCACATGTGAGAATCCAAAATGATAACTTATGTAAAGCTCGCTTTGCAAACTTTGAAGTGTTGTCTAAATGGTAACTATTTTATTATTAGCTTCATAGGCTCCGTTTCCTCATCTGTAAAATGGATGTGATCAGAGCACATATCTCGCAGGATTTTTGTGAGAATCCAGTAAGATAAACTTACCTAATGTTTGCCTCGCAAATCTTAAAGTGCTGTTTAAATGGTGGCTGTTATTATTTATTACGTAACTTCTCAGTCTCAGTTTCCTCTCTGTAAAATTAGGGAGTCAAACCAGGTAGCCCCAAGGTTTTCTCAAGTTCGACATCTATGATTCTGTGATATGAGTACCATCTGTAGGAAGCACAGTAGACTTGGGGGAAGGAGACCCAGGTTTAAGTTTAGCCACAAGCCCGGTATGTGATCTTAGGCAGTCATCCACCTCTTTTGTTCATCTATAAAATAAGAAAGAACACAATATGGAGGTCCCTTTCAGCTCTATAATGTGCTATAAGTCTCCTCCTGCCTTCTAAGGCCAACTTTCCCTCTCACCTCCCACATACACCCAAGCTTTAGCTCTAGGGAGCATGAGATCACCTGGATTTCTTTCTCACCCTTGTCCCAAGTTATCTCAAGTCCTTTAGTGAGGAGACTTAGCTTTTCTGTAGGGTTTTCTCTCTAGCGCAGCCTCCAAAGTTCATGACTGGCCATTTTGACCATGAATCAGTTGGCACTGGGCCACCCTTTTCCCCAAGGACAGAGATGCTTCCCCCAAGGTCAACGAGCCAGTGTCTGGTGAGGTCTGGCCTCCAGGGGGCAGGAGCTGCTGCAATGTAGCTGACCCGGGAGGGCCAAGGATGATTCTGATGATTCTAAATGAAGTGAGCCTTGGGCCCTTAGGAGGATAGCACATTCACACTGGAACTGCCCTGTAGCATCAGGGCAGAACTTAGGAATGGAAAAGCTGACGAGAGCAGGCAGCATCTTTCCCTCTCTACAAAACATACCTTAGGGTTAAAACAACAACAACCAAACAATTTAATAAAAATGCCATTTTGTTGCTTCTAGCACACAGAAGTTATCTAAAAATTACAATTCTCAGGACCCTTAGCCCCCTTTTTGGGAACAATACCTGCGCTTTTAGGGCAGCTAGGGGATGCCGTAGTGCTCAGAGCACTGAGTCTGGAGTCAGGAAAACTCATCTTCCTGAGTTCAAATCTGGCCTCTGACGCTTACTAGCAATGGGACCCCGAGCAAGTCATTTACCCCTGTTTGCCTCAGTTTGCTTCTCTCTAAAAATGAGCTGGAGAAGGAAATGGCAAACCATTCTGGCATCTTTGCCAAGAAAACCCTGCTGGAGTCAAGCATAATCAGACATGGCTAAAGAAAACACAGAAGACTGATCTGTGATTTAAGCATCATAGGAAACTTCATGTGGGAAAACCCTCTCTTTGATTGGAGACCTCATTACCTGTTCTGCCATTTATAGTGTTAGAGTTGCACCCAGCTTTTACTGACTCTCAGGCTTACTCTCCACTCACTGTGCCAAACTGTCTCTGCCTAGAGAATTTAACTGACATGTTCAAAGTCATACTGCTAGTAAATGGAAGAGTCAGGATTTCAACCCAGATCCATTTTCTGTCACACTCTTGCAGAAACGTAAGGGACTGTGTAGCATTTAAACAATTTTCTTTGGTTTGAATTTACCTTTCATAAGTGTTTCTCTAGGTTAATCCCTAGTCAACAGGCATAATTTCTTATCAACAGGACCACAATGGGGTAGAATCTGTTTGCTCTACTGGTGCAGCCTTTAAGAACTTGGATTGGCAGTCAGAAAATCTGAGTTCAAACCCTGACTCTACCTCTTATTAGTTTTGTGACCTTGGGCAAATGACTTTGGTTTTTGGACCTCAGCTTCCTCCTCTGTAAAATGAAGATATTGAGCTAGAGGACTTCTAAGGTCCCTTCTAGCTCTTGCTCTGTGACGTCTCTGGGCCTCAGTTTCCTCATTAGTAAAATGAAGGCATTGGAAAAAGATGGCTTCTGAGTCCCTTTCAGTGATAGCTGGAGGAGTTTATGACTTCTCTGGGCCTCAGTTTCCCCCTCTGTAAAATAAAAAGGTTAGATTCGATGGCCTCTGAAGTCACGTCCAATCCTATCTCTAAACTCCTGTGAACTCAGAACCACTTACTTCCTATCTCAATGACAAAATGAGACAGACCCTGGATTCACTGATGTAAGTACAATGATATGAGTCTAAGACCTTCTCTGGGAATCAACAGCTGCCTACTCCCTTTCTCTAACTTTGCAAATGGCCATGTCTGATTGGTAACAGTTATTGAGCATTTACTAAGTTCAAGGCCTTATACTAGCTTATATTATATTGTACTAAATTATGGTATATATTAAATACATTATTATCTTATGTTATACTAAAGCACAGAATTTACAATTTGGCAATCAATCAAGAAACCTTTATTAAGTGCCAGGCAGTGTGAAAAAGTACTGGCCAAACTTAGTTTGACTTTCCAAGTGGGGAAAGCACTGGATTTGGGATTGAAGCCCTAGTTTCAGATTCTGGCTCTGATCCCTGCTGTCTATGAGACTTCAGGCAAGTCTCTCCACAAATATAATTATATATCTATCTACCTCATGAAGGTTTGCATAGCAGTTTACAGTTAGATCATCTTTTGATGGAGCAAAATGAACCAAGGTTAGTGTTCTCATATGTGAAATGATGCGCCTGCAAGATCCCTCCAGTCCTAAATCCTGCAAAAGCTTCAGCTCGGGCACCTTCGGCTTGTTCCAGCCTGGTACTCCTGACAAGTGTTTCCTCTCAGCTTGGTTCCCTCTTCTGTCTGAGGGAGTGATGGGAAGAGAGTGCACAGAACCCAGCTGGGTTGCCCTCTCTGCTCTCTTGTCATCCACAGGACTTTCAACCACTAGGGAAACTTTCCTCTCTTTCTGAGCCTTTCCGCCTCTAATTCAGCCAGGCTCCTCCTTTTTCTATTAGGACAAGTTAGAGCCTCCCATTCTCAGGGGCTGGCTGAAACATCAAAGCCAACTCACTCTCTTGATTAATGTCTCTGCTGTGTCAGGGACAGAGCTCCCTCCCTAAGGCTGCCTCCTCACTTCCCACTCATCTGCCAGTGGTTCCTGGAGAGGCAGTGGGAGGGGAGGGCATCTTTTATCCTGGACCAGCTTCCATGGTGGCAGGGCCTCTGAGGAATCACTGTAGATGTCTCACTTACTGCCTGACAGCCCCTGCTCTTAGCTGATGACAGTTGGTTGCTACCCTCTAGGGCCTTCTGGCTCTGGGGCCAAGGACATTGGAAGCTTGCTTACCTCCCCTTCCTGGCTCTCTGGGACAGCAGGTGGAATTCCAACCAATCCCATTCATCTTGAGATGCTAAGTCCTTGGAGAACAGCTTAGAAACATTACAACCCACCATGGGAGTTGTGGTCCAGAGACACTGGAAGTTTTCCTACAACCTTTAAGTCTTCTTGCTAAGGAAGACTTGAAGAGGCAGGCAGATGATGTACTCATCTAACCTTAGCCTGGCCCTGGGGCACTATAGGACTTAACACGGGCTTTGACTTGACTTCTGGGGCCAACCTGCTGGAAATAATCTTAAACCAAAGCAGGGATTTGAAGGGATGGGGGACAGGGAGTTTGCCAACCCAAATACAGCCGTCTCCGTCAAGGCTAGACCTGAGCAGTCTAATTGAAGAGTAATTGTGGTCTAGCAGCCAGCTCCTGAGGAGCACAGCGAGATCCTTGGACGTTGGGGGACCTGACTTCAGACTCTTTGCCAACAACAAACACCATGGAACATTCTTATGTTTCCCCGTGGTGACCACCAGGACACGGGGATGGTCTGACCCCAGGCTTTATACCTTCTGGCTGAATACAAACAAAACTAAATGAATGTGAATAAGAGGGAAGAAAGAAAATTGGATTTCCAGACACAGGACCTGGGATCTACCATGAAGAGGTTATCAGGAAGAGTCACCAACCTTTGCTTCTAATGAACTCATTGATCATTGTAGGGTTTCTAATTTTCTTGTGTGCATGGATGCTTGTGTTGTATGTGCATGTACAAGCTCAGAAACTGGGTGAGATGTTGGCTTTAGGGGCAGCAGGGACCTAAACTAGCCAGATTCCCGAGGCTCCCAGGAGCGCTGTTGTCCTAATTCCCATCTGCAGCTGCCATTCCAGATCCCTACCACGGAGACAATCTCCCTGCAGATTGGTGGGGGCCATGGGGGGAGGGGAAGGGATACAGTGTTAATCTGATGTATATTATCCATCCACCTTCTCCCTCTTTCGCTGCTCTCACTTACTTAGTGATTTTTTCAGCTAGCTCCTCCCTCCTCCCCTTCAATTTCATCAAGAAAGTGTACAGAAAGTAAAACAAAAAAAAGAACAAAAACAAAACCCAGCCTTCAGAAAAGCACAATTCAGAGAGCAGGAACAGGGGGAGACACAGGGAAGGGAGAGGGAGAGGGAGAGAGAGGACAGGAGAGGAGAGGAGAGGGGAGGAGAGGAGGAGATACAGGGATAGAGGAGAGAAAGGAGATCGACTGGGAGAGAGACAAAGGGAGAGAGAAAGGGGGAGGGGAGAGAGAAAGGAGAAGATACAGGGATAGAAGAGAGAAAGGAAAGAGACGGAGAGAGACAAAGAGAGGGAGAGAGAAAAGGGGTGAAAGAGAAGAGGTGAGGAGAGAAGAGTGAAAGAAAGAAGGAAGGAGAAGATACAGGAACAGAGATAGAAAAGAGAAGAGGAAGAGAGAAAAAGGGAGGGAGAGAGGTTAGGAGAGAAAGGGGGCAGAGAGGGAGATTTTGAGAGGAGCGAGGGAGAAGGAGCAGGCGCAGGAGAGCCCATAAGTGAGTCCCAGTGGAAAGAGGCTCCGCCAAGTTGGAGCAAGAGGCTAGGAGGGCTGGCTGTGACCATTTGGCTCCCTGCCTCCTCAAAGAATCCCCTTCATGGATTCTGGTACCTCCAGTCCCTTGTGATCAAGTGCCCTGGGGAAGCAGTCTCAGCATATTATGGGCAACTGTGTGAAGTCTCCACTGAGAAATCTTTCCAGAAAGGTAGGTATGGAGTTGAGGAGACCCAGGGGCTACCACGGCTGGTCACGTCAGAGGCTAAGGAAAGATGAAATGTGGAGGGAGGAGGATCCGAGTCTTGCTAAGCCCCTGTTCTTCTCCTCCCCCCCCCCAACTTCTTTTTGTCTCTTTGGGGTATGCTCAGCTACAGAACTTCAGCCTTAGAAAAGAGTGTGTCTGTGTTCATGATTCTGTGCATGTAGACATATAGGAGGGAGCTGGCTGCTTGGGTCTGAACACACCTCCTTGTTTGGGTTTCTGGATAATATCTTTGTCCGTGCATATTCTAGCAGGCAGATGTCATCCCCGGGGGATGAGAGGGTCTGTATATATTTTTCCTGACTCTGCTTGTGTTCTGAAACACTGATCGCTCCGTAGGTGTTGTGTTGAGAAAGAGAATTTTTTTCTTGGGTGTAAATCCTTCTCTCAGGTGCACAGTACTGTGGAGACAGTTCTGGCTTTGGAGAGAAACTAGGTTCAAACCTGTGACATTAAAGAGATAAAATTCTTGGGAAATTAATCTTTTACTAATAGTGCAGCTTTTTGGGCAAAGGTGCCTTCCCTCTCTCAGCCTCGGTTTCTTAATCTACAAAATGACGAGGTTGGACTTGTTGGTCCTTAAGGTCCATTCCAGCGGTAGATTTCTGTTTAGAGGGGTCTCAGTTTTCTTGCCAGATCCATAGAGATGAGCTGGGTGGGTCATCTCAGAATGGAGGATCTATAGGTTTTATTTTCCTTATTGGGTCTCAGATCTTTCCCTTTTGGTTGTATCCTCATTCTTCAAAAAAGTGAGACTGGAAGTAGCTACCATCACCACCTAAAGCCATTGGATATGGCCTGACAATCTTAGCCATGGGTTCCAGCCTGGTCCATCTGAAGACCAGGTCAGGTCTGTCCAGTCTGGTGGACTTGAAGGAACAGATTTGGAGTCCCAGGACTTTGGTTTGAGTCATTGCTTCTTACTGCCTCTGTGGTCTTGGACAAGTTATTTCCCCCCTGTGGGCCTCAGTTTCCCCATCTATAAAGAGAAGGGATTGGACTAGGTGGCCTCTAAGTACCCTTCCAACTCTAAATCCTATCATCCCCAAACGGAGACAGTAGGTATGCTCCTTAAAAGTGTGTGTGTGTGGAGGTGGGAAATGAATTCCCAAGAATTTATTTTCATAAATTAATTTAGTTTAGATGTTCCACGCTGGAGAAGTTGACTCTAATAAGAAATCATATCCTGAATCCTTTTGTAAAACATAGCCACGGCCAAATTATTTTGTGTACAGAGCTGGGATTTCCATTTCCTGGGCTAATTTAAAGGGGCATGGCCCCCACTCTCCCTATATTTACTGCCCTCATCCCTTTTGGTAGTACCACAATTTGTTTGATGGGCTCTTTTTCTTCAGGCTTATATTTGCAAGTCTCTCTGTCCCTCTTGTTCCTTATTTAGCTAAGCGGCTCATATCAAACCCCTCTTAATCTTCCCTCTTCCTTTGGCTCCCTCAGCAGACTGATTGTTTTCCTTAACTCCCCTTCCCTCCCCCACCTCTCTCCTCAGCCTGTCATCATCATCTTCTCTGCAGAGCTCAGAATCCGAAGCTGTGTCCTAGCCCATGGAAGAGCTGGCCCATTGCCCCCGGGCTCAAAGTGGGTCTGATTTGAAATGAAATCAAACACAGCAGGGCAGATTCATCCAGGGCCCTGGATGAGGAAGTCAGAACCTATTGGGATCCTCCCTTGCTACCAACTTCTCTCTACCCCTCCCAGCCTGCCCTTTTCCATCCTGCCATCTGCCATTTTGAGCTTTGGAGAATGGGAAAAGAGGGTATAAGATGAAGGAAGGAGAAAACTCATCGGATCATAGATTTAGGGTTGGAAGATACTTTAGAGGTCATCCAGCCTAACCTCCTCATTTTATAGATGAGGAACCTGAGGCAGACAGAAGTTGTGACTTGCCCAGGGTCCCACAGCTCGCAAGTGTGAAGTCAACTTGGGAAACCCAAAAGGGTTTCCATAGTGTGGTTTGTATCTACTAAGATGAAGAGGGGGGGAAAGAAAGCACGTAAAAGTGTTCTAGGGGAAGGAACATGACATCTGAAAGGAGTTGATCTCGGCTGAAATTTATCTCTGAGGTCAGTCAATCAGTGAGCATTATTAAGCACCTACTGTGTGCTGTGCTAAATCCTGGCGATACAAAGAAAGGCAAAAGACAGTCCCTACCCTCAGGGAGCACCTAGTATGAGGGGGAAGACCACAGGTCTATAGATAAACAGGATTTAGATAGGATAAATTGGAGATAATCCCAGAGGGTCGGTGCTGCTATTTACTTATCTCTGTGGTCTTTGGCAAGTTGCTTCTTTGTGAGCCTTGGTTTCCTCCTCTGTTAAAAAGGAAGGATTTGGACTCCACAGCCTTCCAGTGTCCACAGTATCTCCATCTCTAGAGATCTGTGATTCTCCCTTGGCATTCCTCCCGAGGAGAAGGGTGGGGGGCAGGGCTGAACACCAAAAGCCTTAGTCTTGTTAAAAGTTGAGAATTTGAGTTAATGATATTCCATAGCATTGGGCCATAAGGTCACTTCCTGGAGAGGCAGAGGAATAAGACTTTCTCATTGCTAGTCTATGATTGAAACTTCTTTACTGCCAGAGACAGAGAGTTGGTCTGTGGGAAACTGTGCTTGGCTCTCGAGGATGAGGGGCACTGAGCTGGGCTGTTCAAACTCTCTTAGGTACTATTTTTGGTCAGGATTACAGAAGCCCCTGGGTTTAGACTCAGGAACTGGGATTGCATTCCGACCCTGCTACTTTGGGCAAATTATCTCATCACTCTCTCCCTCAGTTTCTTCATCTGTAAAGAGGTGGCTGGATTGAATGACGTCTAAGGGTTCTTTCCCTTTTAGAATTAGGAGCATTACTATGGCATTAGCCATTTGGACCCCCTGTTCATTTCGTAGGTCAAACTGTTTCCTGCTCTGCTGTGAAAGCCTTATTTATTTCTGTATGGATCAGGGAATCACTCCCAAACCCCTCTAAAACAAGTCTTGAAAGTAGACATACACAAGTTGAAGGTGAGCAGAGTGCTGCCTTCTGGGACCTGACCTTTTTAACTTCTTAGAATCAAGGGCTTCTCTGGGGGTAAGTCCCAGGTCCCTCCTTCTGCTTCAGATGGGCCGCTTTTGATCCGAGCTCATGGAAATTTAAACCTAGAGATAATTCAATATAGGAGAAATAACAATGGATTTGAAGTCAAAAGACCTCAGTTGGAGCCTTATATGATTACAGCCAGGTAACTTTGTCTCCTCAAAGTTATTTCCCACCCTATTTCCACAATTTCCTCATCTACAAAAATAGAGGATTGGGTCTCAGCCTTCATTATGTCTCTTCCAACCCTAAATCGCTGATCTTAGAAACCAAGAAAACTTGTGGATGATCCCTACAATCACCTTTGGGAGAGTCTTCTAATACATAAGCTGATATTTGTCCAGGGGACCCTGAAATTGCAGGTGGGGTCAAGGTCAGGTACACACAGATTTATTAGGTATCTACTTTGTGCCAAGAGGGAAAAATAGTCCCTGTCTTCAAAGAGTGCCCCCCAACCTCCCAATACCTCCTTCTGTCTTTCCCTAACCTTAGTTGTGGAACTCAGAGTGTGTGTGTGTGTGACCTGATTCTTTTGGGACTTCCCTTTAATCTACTTCAAGCCTTGCCCTTTGATCTGGGTACATTTGTCAAATATAATGGAATTCTTTGAGCCATATACTTACTGCCCTTTACTCAGTCACCTAACCTGGTAGGTCACCCGGCCACAGTCCCTTACTCTGTCAGGGCCCGGGATTATGAGAGAGAGCTCTAGAGATAGAAGGGACCCCTGAGGCCATCCAGTCCAACACCTTTACTTTACATAGGAGGAAACTGAGGTCAGAGAAGTTATGTGACTTCCCTAAAGTCCCACTAGTGGTGATTGCCAGAAGTAGGATCTCCTTCTAGGGACAGGCCCTTTCCACTCTCCCAGGATGACTCTTGTAACTCTCTTTCCCCGCCCCCTATATATACATACATACAGAGATATATGTATGTACACACACACACACACACACACACACACACATATACACACACAAACACAAATAGAGACAGACAGGGAGGAAGGGAGAGAGAGAGAAACAGAAAGGAAGAGACAGAGAGAGGGGGAGAAAAGAGAGTGAGGGAGAGGAGAGAAAAAGAAAGAAAGAGAATGCTTGTCTAGGAGTCTTAAGTATTTTTTCTCAGGACATAAAATTTTTTGGCAGCTTAGTGAAACCTATGGATCTCTTCTCAGAATAATGTTTTAAAATTCATCAAATAAAATGCCTGGGATTACAAAGGAAATTTGTTATATTGAAATATAGTTATCACAATTTTTAAAGCATAAAATTTCACAGACTCCTTTAAAATATAATTTTCAAGAACCTCTGAGACAGATAATAAAACATTTATGAAGCACTCAGTGTCTACCAGACATTGTGCTAGGAGTAGAAAGGAAAGGAAAAAGACATTTCCCCCACCTTCAGGTAGCATCACTTATTCTTAGGAAGTATTTGGAGAACTGAGCCTGGAGACCTCTTTGGTTTCACAGCACTGGAGTTTGAGATGGAGAGGAATTGGGGAGGAATCATTCCCTTCCCTAGCTGTGGGAGCTGAGCTTGACTAAATTGGGGGCAGTATCCTTCTTGGTGGATACACCGGTTCCTGACTGGAGGGCTAGAAGTCACCTGAAGGGCATTAGCTGCAGGGTGGGCTCTGTTGGAGACTGTGCCAGGATGAGGACACCCCCTCAGTACCTGAATTGACCTGATCAATGCCATCAGCAGAAGCCGAGCAAGAGTTCATGTTGTGGAGGGTTGAGGTCAGTTTCCAGCCTCTCCCTTCTGACTTCTGGGAGGATGCTTGGCATTCTGGGGACAGCTGGAACGTGGTGTTTAGATGTTGCTGCACTAAGGGGGAAGGCCCAGTGGGCAGTTCTGACTTTTTATAGCTGCATGGGAAAGATAGGAGAGAAGGAGTCATCACAGGCCCCGGAGCACAGCTATATACGGCAAGGACAAGTTCTGTTGCCAGCTGGAAGCCCCAGCCTCTCAGCCCCTTGAGCTCCTGCCTGCTGGGCCGGGATGAAGTGGTTTGAGTGAGGAAACCAGCAAGAGTGGGAGGGGTAGGGAAATGCAAAGATCAAGAAAGAAGGTCAGGCAGAGTCCAAGTCCATGTGCAGCAGTTTTCTTGGGCCCCACTATTGTCTGAGGGTCATGGGTAGGGCCTGCCAAGTGGGGTTGGGCTAACTTAGAGGTCAGATCAAGGGCTTCAGCATGAGTACTGGGGTCAATCAGTGACTGAAAGAGGTGGGAGGACAAAGTTTCTTGAATTTGGAGGTTACTCCCCAGTCCCGAGCACTGTGCTGTTAAGATTAAGATATCACTTGACCTCTCAGTGAAAAGAGACACTTTAGCTTGGTGAACAGAGAACTGGCCTTGAAGCCAGGAAGACCTGGATTCAGGTCCTACCTCTGACCCATACTGGCTGTGTAACCTTAGGCAAGTCTCCAAGCAGCTCTATGATGAGAAGAGGCCAACCTGCCTAGAAAGGGGTTTCCTCACCTGGGAGTTCCTTATACCAATGACATTACATGTCCAGTCCTTATCCAACTCCCTCAGTGAAAGGTTGCCAGTGTCTGTCCATGGACATGTGTATGCATGAACACATACCTGTGTATATGTGTATAACCTTGAAGCCAGGAAGATCTGGCTACATGTGGACCCTGCAAAGCCATCTCATCTCAGTGCTCAAGGCAACTCTCTCAAATGAGAAGATGGCAACCTGCATTGGTAGAGGGCATTTCCTCACCCGGGGATTCCATATATCAATGAAATTATGGGTTCGGTCACTCTCCTCACCCCTCAGTACTTGCAACAGAATCACTCCTCTGTCTGTACATGCACATGGATGTGTGTATGTGTACACGTGTGTGTATGTATATGAATTTCTTCTAGAGGTACCTGGTTTTATCTTGGGCAGGGGGTGGAGGTCTCCTTCTCCCCTTGGGCTAGATGGAGGGCTCCTTTGAAGCTGCCCCTTGGAGTCCTAGGCAATGAGATTGGGCTGCTTTTCCTGCCCATCATCCAAGTCTGTGGAGGAGAGAGCCTGTCTCTTTGGGAGCTCCTAGGGAAGGACTCCCATCAGCTGGGGAAATAATTTCCTCTCTTGTGTTATTTGCTTGGTGCTGGCTGAAGATCCACCAGGAGGAGAAGACGTGCTATACAGCCGTTCAGACGAGTGAGGAAGGGCTGGTGGCCGCCGACTTCCCTGGGCCGCTTATGATGCTGGCTCAGAACTGTGCGGTCATGCACAACCTGCTGGGCCCTGCTTGTATCTTCCTGCGCAAGGGTTTCGCCGAAAACAGGCAGCCTGTACGTAAGTTATCCTGGTGGTGGGGCAAAGTCAGGCCTGGCTGTCACCCAGGGCTCTCGAGGATAAAGGGGGGAGTCTTAAACCTCACTGCCACACACTCCATACACACAGCTGTGGCTGAAATCCATTTGGTAAAGTTACTTACTCACCTTACCCCTTCCATTCTCAAGACACACCTGAATTTCTCCCTCCTACACAGATATATAGACTGCTAGATGATGGAGACCCATACTCAGTGCACAACTCCTTGGCAAAGACATTTGACTGGAGCTCTTCAGTGTGTGTTTAGATAGAAGAAAAACAACTTGTTGACATTTACTAGCTGGGTGACCTTTGGCATCCATCTGTCCTTCCATACCTCTATCCTTCCTTCCATCCATCCATCCATACATCCACAAATATTCAGTAAGCAACCACTGCTAGAACTCCAGCAAAGCTATATACTTACATATCTCCAGTGACTATTGGGGTAGAAAGAAAGTGGCCACAATTATCGACTAGTGGGATGACTTTGGCCAAATTTGTCCATCTATTCATTTATCCCATTAATCAACCAATAATCAGTAAGCACCTGGTGCTGTAACTCCCTGCTTACACATCTCCACTGACTATTTGGGCAGACAGGAAGTGACTGCCCAACATTGACTAACTGGGTGACCTTGGGCAAGTCAGTCAGTCAAATATTTGTTACACATGGGTGGTATTCCAGCACTAATTTCCTAAACAATAATTCTGAGGCTGCTAAGTGACACAGAGCCTGGAGTCAGCAAGACTGCTCACTCATCCAGCCTCAGATGCTAACTGTGTGACCTTGGGCAAATCACTTAACTGCCTCAGTTTCCTCAATTGTAAAATAGGGCTAACAGCACCTGCCTGGTGGGGTTGCTGTGAAGATCCAATGAGACAATATTTGTAAATCACTTAGCACAGTGCCAGACACATAATAAAATGTTTATTCTCTCCCTCCACCCTGTTAGGTACTGAGGATCCAAAAACACAAACGATAGAATTTATATTCTACTGGGAAGACAGTATGTATTTGAATAGGGATGTGGACAAGACCTGTGATTTAATTGGTATGGGTAATTCCCAGGTGGGGATGCTTCCTCTCCCTCAATGGAGGTAAACACCCTCTCTGCCACTTATCTTGACAGTTGCCCAGAACAATGAGAAGTTCATTAACTAGCCAAGGTCACACAGCTACTTTGTGTCAGAAGTTCGACCTGAACCCAGATCTTCCTGGTGCTGTGAACACAAAGACACTGAACCTGTCTCAGCTCTAAAAGAAGGAGAAATAACATTCTCTAGAGGGAGAAATCTAAGTCTCAGTTTTCCTGTCTGTAAAACAGAGTTAATAACACTCACTAACAACCCTAACATATGTGAGTTATTGTTAGCAGCTACCTCATGGGGCTGTTATGAGAAAAGTGCTTTTGTAAACTTTAAAGAGAAATGGGTTACTATAATTATTTGTAGTTTCCATACAACCCTCCCCTTTGCCCCCTTTCCTGCCCTCAACATGGGAGTGCACACATTTCCACCTTGCATTTGTGTATAGGTCTGGTCTCACTCCAAGAGCAGCCCATGGACTCATCTATACACTTTAAAGCAGAGTGGGAGATCTTAGGGCTGGGATCAATGCCCAGCTGGTTCAGCTTATGCCCTGTGCATGCTGTTGGAAAAGTGTACTGCTTGCTTAGCCCAGATGCTCTGGGGAAACCTGAGAAGGAAGGAATAGGCGGACACTGCTGCGAGCACCATCCTGTTCCTCTACAAATGAGATACTGGTGACGTGTTTAGCACAGTGCCTGGCCTCTAGTAGGTATTTAATAACGCATTCCTTTATTCCATCCCCCTGTTTCTCCAGGTATGTTCAATAGCTCCCTCTAGCCCTCGAGGCCAGGGGAATCTGAGGTGGGATCCTCGAGAGGATGATACTGAAGAATTAGAACTTTGAGTGCATAATCACTGTGTCCTAAGTCATCAATAAGCATTTATATAGGAACTGATTTACAGAGGGAAGGTACTGGAATTAAGGGGCATGAGGAAAGGAAAAATTCTGATCCCTCCTCAGGGAGTTTTCATTCTCCTGAGAGAGATGACATGTGCATGTGAGTATAGGGAAAGGGTCTGGACTGGTAATGGCATTGGTCTAGAGAGCTTCCAGGAGAGGAACTTCTCTTTACCAGTGTGGGTCCGTACCCCCTCTGCAGCTTAGAGTTTTGGAAAGTTGACATTCAGAAACACTCCTTGCTTTCTGAAATTCAAGATGGAAGCAACATCTCTCCACAGGTGCCCACTGCCAGATTCAGTTACTCAATGAAGGTCCATAGAAATCATCTCTCATCTATATGTAAACTCCAAGATGTCCATTGTTTTCATTAATGAACATTATTAGATAGGCCTGGTTATTTTCAGCTGGCCCACCAAGCGTGAATACGTGTGTGCTATCAGAATAGGCCTCATGTCTTCATCCACTTGTGTGTAGTTTGGTGTCTAAGATGTTTATAGGAACAGAAATCCCATTACAGATACAGCTTAGTATTTCCCCTTATGGATCACCTCCAGGTCTGAGTCCCATACTCCATGCTGGACATCTGTGCTCCCTTATGCTGGGGCCCATCTGGGGTGAGTGGTCAGCCTTGCCCAGAGCTATTGGCCCCTCCAAAAATCTGTGCACATAGCTCTGTGGATTGTAAATGGCTCATAGAGTGTCCATCCTGATAAAATGCCCTTTACACATGCGTGACTATCCCCCATGGAAATTCTCCCCCTAAGCCTATCCCCATTATGCTTATACCTGCACTTTATGGAAACCTGGGCTCTCTCCCAAAGGTGTGAGTTTTTAATGCAACTCCCCACATCCCAAAGACCTGAGCATTGATGCTTTCTCTCTGCTATGGTCTCATTCAGTTGGTGGTACCAATTGCCCCAGTGGTGGGTGAGAGGGAGCTTACCTAATACTAGCAGATCTCTGCCCTGCAGTTTCTTGGTGCCTTGTGCGGGGAGGATTCTTCCACTGAATCTATTGCTACCATCCCATATTTTTCCCAACTCCCTGGGTGGAGTCAGGTGGGGAGGAGTCCAGAAGAATATCTTTCAAGGCACTGGAGACTGGAGACAACATGGTCATTTGCCCTTGATATCATCTAGAGGGATGGAGATGTCTGGTGCTCCAAATTGTGTAGGACAATGGGGCAGTGTAGAAGGAGGCTAGAAGGAAGATGGGGTCTCTTGGAAAGCGATCAAGAGGATAGAGATCGGGTTGTCCAAGTTCCCTGGCCATGGAGGGCACTGCTCCCAGTTAGCAGTGCATTTCCTTAGTCCCTGAGCTTGTCCATGACTCTTTTTCCTTCCTCTAGCCCCTGTCTCCCATCACCATCCCATCACCCTTTTGACTTCTCACTTCCCTCCTTTCTTTCCTCTTATCATCCCTTTCATTCCTTTCTTCTCTTCTCCCTCCTAATTATGGGCTCCTTTCTCTTCATTGGAGGTAGTATGTTACAGTGGAAAGAGATCTAGGTTTGGGCTCAAAAGACCTGGGTTCAGATCTCAGCTTACCTATGTGACCTTGGGCAAATCACTTGCTGGGCCTCAGTTCCCTCATTTGCAAGATGAGGATGTTGGACTAGATGCCCTCTAAGGTTCTTTCCATCCCCAAGACTATAATCTTCTATGAGTTCTCTGGGTTGCAGTTTCCTGCTCTGTAAAATGAGTCACTGGCTTCTGAGGCTCCTTCTTACTCTGGATCTCTTGTCCTGTGTCCCCTCTCTCCTTTCTCCTGGGAAGGGGCTGTTTTCCTCTCTCTGAGTTGTGACTCTTCTCCCCATCCTGTTTTCCTTGCAGGTGCTTTGCTTCTGGATGCTCTCTGTTCCCTGCAAACCTGCGGAGCTCCACCTCCCAGTATCTGGGATAGGAGGGTCACAGCAGTACCTACTCCTGCCTGTCCTGGCAGGAGGGCCTGGGGCAGAACTGGGAGTGGTGGTGGAAGTCTTGTGCATCACCCCTCCAGAGGAGGGCTGGAAAACGTGCCCTCGGCTCTTGGGTGATTCAGAGAAGGAAACCATGTGGGCGGGCTTAGGGGTCTCGCACATTCCCCTTTTCCGATTTCTCTTCTCTTCGGTTGTCTACCATTGGCCTGGGGCTCTGTGGCCCTGGGAAGCCGAGAAACTCTAGGATCCTTCTTGTTGGCTCTTCTAGGCCACTGACATGTGCTAACAGGGAGTGTTCTCTTGTTGCAGGACAGAGAGCTTCGACCAGAGGAGATTGAAGGTAAAACTTGGCCCCTTGGGTGAAAACTGCTGCCAAGTCCTCCCGGATTGCCTGGGTGGGGACACTGGTGGGGAGAGGCAGAGATGTTCCCAGACTCCTGAGCACAGTGCCTTGCACATAGTAGGCGCTTAATCAATATTTGTCAAATGAACGAATGAATGAATGAATGTCGATGGATGGATGAATGAGCAGAAGTCATTGAAATTTAGTACCTGATATGGGACAAATGTCTATGAATGACTGGACAGCTCCAGGGTCAGACTCTGTTAGCAGCAGAGGGGCTGGAGGGGAGGGATTGAAGGCTGGGAGAACTGTCCAAGATGGCAATGGGTACTTTTCTTAATCCAGGGCATATAATTAACGGGATGAGGAGGAAAGGGTTTGAGCTCTTGGGCTGTTCTTGATTCCCAGAGGTTGTTTCCCCAGTCATTGATGGCCAGGGTGATTAGCAATATCCCTCTTGGCTTCCCTTTCCTAGAACTAAGAGAAGCCTTCAAAGAATTTGACAAAGACAAGGATGGATACATCAACTGCAGGGACCTGGGTAACTGTATGAGGACAATGGGCTACATGCCTACAGAGATGGAACTGATTGAACTCTCTCAGCAAATCAATATGAACTGTGAGTCTCCTCTCAAACACCCCTTTTCTTCTACTTTTCCTCTTCTTTCTCCAATTTTTCCTTTCTCTTCACCCCCCTTCCCCTTTAATCCCATTTGTATCTTTCAATTTCTACATCCTTGCCTGTCTTCATCAATCTAGGTATACTCTGTTGTACCAGACATTGTCATTCATCCATCTCTCCATCCATCCATCCATCCATCCATCCATCCGACTGTCAAAATGACTATCTTGATCCATCTCTTTCTCATGAGCTAGAGACTATCTCTCACTTGGTCTTTAGCTCTTGGGCTTAGTATATGCTGTTGTGAGTATGGGATTATTGGGTTGGCTATTCCCAGGGGTGGTCAGAGCTACATGGGGGGTTGGATGTCTTTCATGCCAACCTTGACCTCTCTTCCCAGTGGGAGGCCATGTGGATTTTGATGACTTTGTAGAGTTGATGGGGCCAAAACTCCTGGCAGAAACTGCAGATATGATTGGGGTAAAGGAACTTCGAGATGCCTTCCGAGAGGTGAGTGATGCCCAATCCATTAACCAGTCCAGTGTTTATTAAGCACTTACTATCCTCCAGGCACTGTGCTACGTACTGGGAGACAAGATGAAAAATAAGTAAAGCAATCCCTACTCACAAAGAGTTTACAATCTAGGTGGGTGAGGGCCCCAGGATACATCAGCGAAAAGCCTTGATGCTCTTTCTCAGACCATCAGGGGTAGATGTAGCCAAAATCCTAGGGAATAAAAGGTGCAGCAGAACATAGAGAGGATTGAGAAGGAAGGGGAAGAGTTGTCTCCAGGGGATGACTAGTAAGACCACAGAGTAGGAGTTCCCGGGGAGCCCTGGTGGTCCTCCTGATGTGAGTACCTCTTCCTCCCGCTCCCGCCCCGCTATTCTCCAGTTTGACACCAATGGTGACGGAGAGATCAGCACCAATGAGCTCCGGGAGGCCATGAGGAAGTTACTGGGCCACCAAGTGGGTCACCGAGACATCGAGGAAATCATACGGGATGTGGACCTTAATGGGGATGGGCGCGTAGATTTCGAAGGTGAGCGCTTCTTCCGATGTGGGGGCGGGGCTTCCCTGAGGAACTGGGAAAGAGGGAGTGGGACACTATCCATTCATTGACTGATGGAATATCGACGGAGCTCGTGCTAGAACTATAATTCATGTTTTTGAGATTTTTTAAGGTTTGCAGAATTCTTTCCTCACAGCTACCGTATGAGTAGGTACAGTAGATATCATGACGCCCATTTTACAGATGAGACACGGGGAAATGAAGTCCCTTGCCCATGATTAGAATGTAATGTATCAGAATATATCAGAAGTGAGATGTGCAGGGTTGTTGGGAGGATTAAATGAGATAATATTTATAAAGTGTTTTTGCAAATCTTGAAACACTACATAAATTCTAGCTATTATTATTATCACAAAGCTCTTTACATATATTATCTCATTTTGTTCTCACAACTCTGGGAGATAGGTGCTAATATTATTCCCATTTTACAGTTGAGGAAACTGAGGCAGGCAGTGGTTAAATGATTTGCCCAGTGACAAAACTAGTAAGTGTCTGAAGCTAGATTTGAACTCAGGTCTTCCTGATTTTAAGTCCAATACTCTATTAGCCCTCAAGTATCTAAATCTACCAGACTATAGGTAACTCAACATTTCCCTGAAAGCTTATGTTCCCAAAATCACATTCTGCCTCAGTCTAAACCACTTAGGTATAGGAAGGAAGAGCACTACCTATAAAGAGAGGGGTGGACACCGACAGAATCTGAGTGAGAGAGTCTGGGAGCTGTTTATTCTTCTCTCCTCCATCTGTTCTTGCTCCCTAGAATTTGTGCGGATGATGTCCCGCTGAGGGTCCAGGGACCTGCAAGCGCTGACAAGATGGCAGAGGGAGGAAGAAAAGAGCACCTCACCCCACCGTTCCTATGTACAGGACGTCCAGACTGAGCCTATCCAAGCTCATGAGAGGTGCCCCATCCCGGAGTCCCCCACCCTTCTGCACTGTGAAAGACTCACAATCTCCTGCAACTGGAAGCGGCAGTGCCCATGGATGAGGTGGCAGTGCCAAGGCAGGCGGAAGCCATGTGGGGCCCCAGTGGCCCCTCACCCTGTCGTTGCTAATGGTGGTTGGGCAAGGGACATCCTGCCAGCAGATCCCCCCACATGGCATGTCTCACCCTGAGCCTAAGCCTCCCACATACTCTCCCTATCCTCCTTACCCTGCCTTAGTTTCCCTTGGCCCTATTACCAATAAATATTTCAGAGACAAGACAGTGGAGGTGTGTGCCCCTAGTATGTATGGGGATAGGTGGGTGGAGGCTGCTACCTTCCTGGATCTGCCCTGGCAGGATGCTTCATATCCCTGTGGTGATCTCCATTGGGATGCATGGGCACAGGTGTGTATGGAGAGCTGGTGGGGTCTGTAACCATGGTCGGCTGTGATAGTGGAGTTGCCGTGTTCACCAAAGAGTCCAAAAAGACAGAGGTGTTCAAAACTGGGGAGGGGAGGCTGCAGGCCTGTTCAGGAACCACAGTCACTGGGGCTGGGTAGCAGAGCAAAAGCAGCCAGCAGTATCTGAGTTGCAATCAGAAGCCCTGTTCTAACTGGAACCTGAGAAGGAGTCTCACCACTGACTCTCAGAACTTTCTAGGCTCTGAAGAACAGGGCTATTGCCTCCTCTCTTTATCTCCTCTCCAGGGCCACTTAGAGGCTGAGGTAATCCTCATGTTTCCCATGTCCCTTGGGGGGTGGGGGGTGGGGGTGGACTCTGAGTATGGTCTTTGCTTGAATAATCCAATTCCAAGGTTAAATCCTTGGCTTCCAGCCATCCTGGGCTGGTATCCAGGGGGCGGTCCCAGCTTCTGCTCTCCCAGAGTTAGCTGAACCCAACCTGCTCTGGAAGAGCTCTGCCCTCCGTCCCTGAGTACACACAGCTCAGGAAAAGTGGTGATCCTCCTTCCCAGAAAGCCAAAGTCTTAGAGTTGGAAGGGGGCCAGTGCATCCAAGCCCAACCTGAACAGGAATCTTTTCTCCAACCTGGTCATCCAGCTTCTGCTGGAAGAGAGACAGAAAGAGACAGAGGCAGAGAGAAAGACAGAGACAGAGGCAGACAGAGACCAAGAGGGACAGAGAGAGACAGAGACCACCAAAGAGAGGGACAGAGACAAAGACATAGAGGAAGAGACAGACAACATCAAGGGAGAGAAATAACGGCAAGGGAAAGGAACAGGGACCAGAAACAGAGAGAAAGGAAAAACAAGGCTGGAAAAAGTAATAAGCCCAAGGATCAGTCTCTCCTTCTGTCTCTCTCTCCATCCTAGGTGCTAGGAATTTTTTTTTTAACTTGAGACAAAGTAATTATGACTCAACTAAGAATTTTTCATCCAAAATAAATTCCTGAAAGTCAAAGAAGAGGGAACCAAGTGGACCTTAGGGCTCATTGTATTGTCCTATATGCTTAAAACAAGCTAATTGTTGTCTAGGTGTCACAGGAAGATTTCTGCCCTTGGGTCCACTTAGCCTCAGACATTGTGTAGTAGAAGTCTTCCAGCCCTGCTTTAGTGGCCTAGAGCTGGGTGGCAGGAAGGGATGGGGTTACAAATTGTATGTACCACCCAATCCATCCCTCAATGCCAGCTGGTTCTGATGGGAGGTATCTGATTGCCACGACCAAGAAAATCCTTCCATTGCTCAGTGAAACTCTTGCTTGACCCAACTGTGCCAGATGACTGGAACCTTGGTAACCCTTTAGACTCAGGGCAGCTGAAGAAGCTTCCCTCCTAGGTAAGCAGTATCTGAACCTGGGTCTTAGATGGGACTTTTTACACCACCTCAAGAAAAGCCCACCTTTTTTCCTCCCTACTCTTTCTGACAAATCTCTGCCCATTCCTTGTTTTTCATTTGGATTCACAAAATAGGGGGTACAGGAGGGGATGGGGCTTATTGATGACTATAGTGGGATTTGCCACTCAGTCATCTCCAAACCACATCCCCACTACAAGTTCACTCCAGCCTCTGTCCCCATCTGTTCCCCACCAGAAACTTGGACTCTGCCCCTGAAACCACCACAGGCTCTGATAGATGAACTATCACTAGATTCAGGTCTCCCCTTCCCCTCCTCTGCCATCACCAAATCAGTCCTCCCTTGCATGTACTTCCCACCCACTTTCCAGCTCTCCATGACCTGTCTTCCTCCATTAGAATGTGAGTTGCTTGAGGACAGAGTGCATGATTTTCCTTTCTTTGTATCCCCATGGTTTAGAACAATGGCATGTAGTGTTTAATAAATAATCTCTCTCCATGTCTCTGTTTCTATCAGTCTTTTCTGCCTTTGCTTCTATCTATCTCAGTCTCTGCTTCTGTCTCTGTCCATCTCTCTTTCTCCCTTTCCCCTTTGCCCCCCTTCTCCCTCATAATTGGCAAGATAATCACAGTTTAAAGTAGGGTTCATGGGTTATTAAAAGGGATTGGCTCTAATCTGTATGAATCAGAGACATGCCATTGTTTGCTTCAGTCGTGGAAGTCCTCAAGTCTTCTGGGCAAGAGACCTCTCTACCATGGCTTACCATGCTAAGTACCTATTTATTGATTGATGGCTGCAATCAAACGACTTTTACTATAAAATTAGCAGCAAGTACTTCAGTCAGTCAGTTAACTAGGATTAATTAATTACCTACTATGTGCCAGGCATTGTGCTAAGTTCTGGGGATACACAAATGGCAAAAAAAGAACCCCTACCTTTCAGAAGCCAGAGCATAGCTGGGAGAAATGCACATCGGCTCATATCAGGGACAGTGTCAATGACTGGGAGCAGTGCCTTTCTTAAAAGCAGGTTTTCATTCATGCATTGAAAATGCTTATTTTGGATGAAAAACACTGTGCTGGATTCTGTGTAGGGAACAACGTTTTATAAAGCTGAATTCTAGCCTCTGAGGGTCTTACTGTTTGTAAAGTGATGCCATGACATGCAAGTGAATTGGATTTAAGTGAGGGAGGGCTGTGCAGACACCAGCCTCACTTTCACCTCCCATAGTCAGATATATAGATCAGAATAACTGAAGATGGCCCAGGATGCAGTGGGGCATCTTGGCCTTTTCAAGCTAAGGTCTTTAGCAGGTCTCAGTCTGACTGAGATGAAGCCTATTCAGCGATTAAAGTTTTATAAGAAATGAGGCAAAGGATGGGCTCTTTTTTTTTTTTAAAGGAAAACAAATAGATCTGGGAGGGTTAGAACGCTGATTGGTCAGTGAGAACAGGACACTTCTAGGTGGTCAATCACTGAAACAACAAGCACTTATTAAATGACTCTGATGTGCCTGGCATTGAGAGAAAGACAAAAATGAAACATTTCCTGCCATCGAGGCAGACATTAGATTGAGGAAGAGAAGACATATATGCAAGGAGGTACAAAATAAAAACAGCTGATTTCAGAGAGGAGACCTGAGCAATTGGGGAAAATTGTTAGTTCATTGGTTCTTGTTCTTTGTCCTAGAAGAGGTCCAAAATGACACCACTACGTTAGAGTCAAGTTACGGTGTGTCCAACTGTGGCTGATCGGACCAATATGAGCTGGGAACGCTCTACCACAGATCAGGCAATAAGGACCTTGTGTAAGAAGCACATGGTGTTTAAACTTAGCCTTGAATGAAACTAAGGATTCAAAAAGGCAAGCTTTCCTCCTGTTGGCTTTTTAAAACCCTTCCCAGTATGGCGATAAGCTATCTTTCCAACCTTCACATTCCATTCCATTCCATTACACATTACAATCCAACCACACTGGTTCTCTGATCGTTTCTCACACACAGTGCTCCATCTCCCATCTCCCTACCTGTGCATTGGCTGTTCCCCATACCTGGAATGCCCTCCCTCCTCAAGGCCACCTTCTACATGAAGTTTTTTCTTGATCTTTCCAGATGCTACTACTTCCCTGCCCATCCTTCCCCAATAACCTTCCATTTAAATTTGTGTATATTTTGTATATTATAATATAACGTTGTTTTTGGTCAGCTGCGACCTCATGGACCATAGCACACCAATACTGTCCATGGGGTTTTCTTGGCAGAGATAGTGGAGTGATTTACCATTTCCTTCTCTAGTGGATTAAGGCAGACAGAGATGAAGTGACTTGCCCAGGGTCACATCACTAGTAAGTGTCCAAGGCCAGATTTGAACTCAGGTCTTCCTGACTCCAGGCCCAGAACTCTATTTACTGAGTCACCTAGCTGCCTTCTATAATATAGTATAACATAACGGGGCAGCTAGGTGGTGCGGTGGATAGAGCACCAGTGCAGAAGTCAGGAGGATATGAGTTCAAATCTCACCTCAGACACTTGACACTCACCAGCTGTGTGACCTTGGGCAAGTCACTTAGCCCTAATTGCCTCATCCTGGGTCATCCCCAGTCATCCTGATGAATATCTGGTCCCTGGATTCAGATGGCCCTGGAGGAGAAGTGAGGCTGGTGACCTGCACAGCCCTCCCTCATTCAAAACAAAGTCAAGTGCAAGTCATGTCATCACTTTTCTGATGGCGTGGTCTTCTTTGGCAACGAAGGATGAACACGCACACACATAACATAACGTAACATAATGTCACCTCATGTCACATCATATAACACAATAGCATAACATGATATAACATAAGATAGTGTAGTGTACCATACATATTATACCACAATATAATATAAATTACATGTATTGTGTACAATATAACATAGCATAGTATTAGTATAATGTAACATAGTCTAATATTCTATACCGTAATATAGTATAAATTGTGTATACTTTGTACACACCAATATAATAAACATAGTGATAATACAGCACCATAACGTATAACCATATTATAACATACCATAACATAAACTGTGTATATTTTGTATATACCAATATGTGTTGCAATATAATGTAATATTTTATCATATGATATGATACTGAAACTTAAAACTACACCAAGACTTTTGGGACACCCTGTATATACATGCCACATTTTCTGACTGGATATAAGCTCCTTGAGGACAGGGGCCATTTCACTTTTGTCTCTGCATCCCAAGCAGCTAGTATAGCACCAGTAGGTGCTTAATAAATGCTTATTTGTTTGAGTGATTTCAGGCATATGGTTCAGTTACCTCACAAAGACCCCAAGATAGGAGATGGAATATTGACTTGAGGAACAATCACACATTTGGATGGTGGGAATTCGTGAAGGAGAGTAATGTATGATAACCCCAGAAAGGCAGGCTGGAGACAGATTGTGAAGGGCTTTGAATGCTAAATAGAGGTCTGTATTTGATCTTAGGGCTGGAGTTCACTGAACAGAGGAGAGGGGTGGGTGGCCTGTGCTTTAGGAAGGTTGCTTTGTTATCATAGCCAAGAGGATGGAAAGGACTTGAGGCAGTGCCTAGCTCTGCTACTTACCAGCGATGAGTGGAAAAGTTTGGGGAAAGTGATTATCCTTCTCTGTGCCTCAGTTTCCTTATATGAAAAATGAGAAAAATTAGGCTAGATGATTGCTAAGCTCCCTTTCAACTTGGATATATAAGTCTAGCAGGTTTTGTTAGAGAGTTGGAGAATCTTTGTGTCGTGGGGGACTGAGCACTGGATCTGAAGTCAAAAGTACAGAATCTGAGTGGAAAGGGGCCTCAGAAGCCATCCAGCCCAGCCCAGATCCAAATGCTTTGCCCAACAACTCACTTGAAGACTTCCTTCCAGTGAGAGGATACTCACTCCATCCTGAGAAAGATTGTTCCGCTTTGAGACAGCTCAAATATCTCACCTCTTTCTTGGTTTTCCTCCAATCATTTTGGGCTGCTTCATCTACTCCCAGCAGCCTTCTCACCCTGGACACCATCTCTGTCCTTATGGGCTCCTCCTCTTACTGAGGAATTCTTCCCTTGGAATCTCCTTTTGAGGAAATGTCCAAGCCAGCCATGCTCCCTCCTCTCTTGGCTCTGCTCCTGACTCTCTGAACTCCTTCACCTTTCCCCCCTCTTCTTTATCTTTTCTTCCCCCATTACAATGTAAACTCCTTGAAGCAGGGATGGTCTTTCCTTTTGCTTGTATTTGTATTATAACTACAATGCATACAGAATTATCTGGCACATAGTCAGCACTTAACAAATGCTCTATCTATCTATCTATCTATCTACCTACTATCTATCCATATCTATCCATTTCATCTTCCATCCATTTATCCATCTCCACCCATCTGTCTTTCATCTTCTATCTAGCCATCCATCCATCCATCCATCCATCCATCCATCCATCCATCCATCCATCTATCTCTAATGTTAGAAAGTTTTTCCTGATATGAACATAACATAACAACATAACATCTGGAAAGAAAGAGAAGAATTGATAGTGATGCTTTCAAAAATGGAAAAAGTATCAATAAAACTTTTTTTTTTTCAAAAAGAAAGACAAACCCAGAAGAAATAGGGAGCTGCTGGAGTTTCTTGAGGAGAGGAGTGACACCATCAGGCTTGGGCTTTTTAGGCATCTCTTTGGCAGCTATAAGACATCCACCTCCAAGACTCCTACTAGTGGGGAAGTGACCCTGGGTTCTTTAAGGCTTTAAAAAAAGGATATGATCTGCTGGAAGGGCTTCGAGTAAGGTCTTATAAGCAGACTGTCTGATTTCTGAGGATTTGCTTAGGGATACATAGAGAATCTCATTCCCATTAATTTTGGTGATGAATTCTTTGGCCACAGCAACCCATGAACCAAAAAATGCAGTCCTATGTGACCCCTTCTGCTTCTACAATAATGGGAAAGGGGTCAAAAAGTGCTAAGAATAAACAGCTTTTAGAGCATCTATAAATATTGCTTTAGACAGGAGACAGTGTAGCACAAGCGAGAGAGGACTGGCGCTGGAGTCAGAGGGCTTGGGTTCAAATCCTGCCTCTGCTCCTTAGTACCTATGTGACCTTAGACAAGTCATTTGACTTCCTGGAACCTCAGTTTCCCCATCTGGATATGAGGGAGTTGGCTTAGATGGCCTCTAAAGTCCTTTCCAATTCTATATCTATGATCCTAAATCATTTAATCTTTCAGGGACTCAGTTTCCTCATTTGTAAAACCATGGAGTTGGACTCTATAGCCTTGGAGAGCCCTCCCAATTCTCATTCTATGATTCGATGTGAAGTCTCTGTTCGATGACCAACAAGTAGACCTACTAATGGAGGAATCAAATTGGAATTGTTTTGACATTTTCACTATAAACCAAAGCAGGAGACGAAAGGAAGTGGTAGCTGAGTAGTTCAGTGCTTTGCCTCCTTGGACAGGCACAGCTGGTTTTATTGTCCATTGAAACAAGAACAAAAAAAGACAAAACCTGGCAACTTGGTCTTCTCTGTTGCGTTATTTGGCACAAAGTAGGTACTTGACAAGTGCTCTTTTATCCAGTCATTCATACTCATTTTAAGTATTTCCAAAAAAAGTCCTTTGAAAATAATTGCAGCTTTGTGCCAACTGGTTTCACAACTTATTCAGCTGTCCACCCAGCACCCATATTGATGCTGACTTTGCTGCTGCGTATTGACATTTTGTCACTAACTTTGCTGCTACTCACTTTCCATATCTTGCTCTCAGAAGCCCAATCACATCACTACTACCATTGCCTCTGGAAAGAGTGTGACAATGGACTGCTCTATGTCAATTCCAATCAATAAGCATTTATTGACCACTTACTATATGACAGGTACTGTGCTAAGCATCGGGGATACAAACAATGACAAAAGACAGTCCCTGCTCTCAAGGAGCTCAGAGTATAATGGGGGAGACAACATGAAAAAAAAACCTATGTATAAACTATGCACACACACATCTATACATATAATAAATTTAAGATAATCAACAGAGGGAAGGTACAAAGATTGAGGAGAATGGGAAGGGCTTCCTATAAAAGATGAGACTTTAGTTTAGACATGAAGGAAACTGGGGAAACCAGGATGTAGAGATGAGAAGGGAGACAGGTCTAGGCATGGGAAACAGCTGGTGAAAATGCCTGGAGCTGGGAGATGGGCCACCCGCCATTCCTGTGACTTCATCATCCCCTGACCATCACTCCCTTTTATGTGTTTTCTCCTTTTATGTGAATATAAGCTCTTCAAAGGCAGGGACTACTCATTTTTATATGTGTGCCCCACAATGGCTCACACAAAGTAAGAGCTAATGTATTCATTTAACGTCTATTACAGAGGATGAAGATGTAGAGAATCCTATAAAATAAAGATTCATCGTCTCATGTGTCATCCTCTCCTGATATACATATTGTTTGTCCTTCATTTTCAAAGAGAACCAATGAGGTGATGTCTTGACTTGAGAGTGAATTGAATTTAAGGGAGGCAGGATTAAGAGAGAGACTCACTCTCTTCCAGAGTCACCAAAGTCCAGTGGCAGGACAAAAGTCAGGACAACTGTGAAGGGCTTAGGACTCAATGGATGACCTTGGCATCTTTGATGCCTGACCAAGTTCTAAGCGCTTCACACCATCTACTTCATCTGCCCTCAGGACATTGGAACAAATTGTTTTCATTTGCCCATTCTTCGGGGAGAAGCCTTCACATGCTTGGGGTAGATACCCTCTAAATCACGGCCCTTGTTTTAAGGCCTTTAGGTTTCCCTCAGCATGGGTTAGGCCATCCGCTGGGACAGTTTTACTGGGGGTGGCTGCCATACATGCCACAGCTTCTTAGAGCCACAGGTAAGAGTTGAGTGCCAGGTAGAAACCAAAGGTGGATGAGCAGCCCTGAAAAAGGCTCAGCAAGTCTTTTTTGTCTAGTGTGTGATGAGTTCACAACAACAACAAAATAATAAAATGGACAAGAAAAAAGGCAAAAAAGAGAATTCTCTGGACAATTCCACGTAATACATCAGATTAACTCAACATGTACTTTGATACTCAGTATTTTCACTACAAAAATGAGCATAAATAAAGGTGGTGAAAAATATGTTGGAAATATGGTTCAGAACTAAGAACCCTGGAAGGCCAAAGACTCACGGACTCCACAAAAGCCTCATGCCTTAATATCACAGATACTTTGTCCAGAATTGGAAGATGTTAAGGAAAGCATCCAATAATATTACAAAAAATGAAGTTAACTGTATTTTAATAGCTAGGATGTGATTCGACTGGGGTGGAGCTGTTTTTGAATCCATGTTTGTGTCTAGTTATATCACTAACTTGTTAGAGCGTAGGGATAAATCAATAAGCAGGGGAAAGGAATAGAAATGAGAAAATAAATGCTACCTGAATTTAAAAAAAAACAATTTAATCAACTTGGTCAATCAATTAATCAACATGTCCCTAATAAGTCCCTATTTGGTGCCAGGTACTGTGCTGAGTGCTGAGGACAGAAAGAAATGAAATGCTTCTTGCCTTCAAAGAACTTACATTCTATTAGAGAAATATACACATATCCAAGTATGCACAAAATAAGTTACCATGCAACTTTACCAGTAGGAGGGTGAGACATTTGTACCTGGGGAGACAAGAAGAGGCTTCATTAGAAAGTAGAGCTCTGAAAGAAACTGGGGATTCTGGGAAGTAGAAGGGAGCAGAGAGTCCATTCTAGACATCTGGGGCAGCCTGTGCAGTGGAAGGCAAGGAGAGAGGGAGTGTCCCATTGGAGGAACAGTAAGGATGCCACCTCTTTTTACCCTTACAACCCTGGGTGGAAGGTGCTATATTAGTATGCCCATTTTACAGAGGAGGAAACTGAGGCAGACAGAGATTAAGTGACTTGACTAGTCATGTAGCTAGTATGTTTCTGAAGCTGGATTTGAATTTGGATCTTCCTGACTTCAGATTCAACACTATCCGCTGTGTGCCCCAGCTAGAGATGTGATGCATGTCAAGGAAGTAAAATCAATAAGGCTTGGCAACCAATTGCACATGTAGTGTGAGAGAGAATGAGGATTCAAGATTCAATTGGGAATCTTGGTGACTGGAAGAATGGGAGGAACATTTCGACAATAATAAGGAAGTTTGGAAGAGGGCTGGGTTTGTGGGGAAAGATAATGAGTTCTATTTTGGAAATGTTGAGTTTGAGATGCCAATGGGATGTCTGGTTTGAAGTGAACCATATGCAACTGGTGTTGTGGGACTGGATCTCAGGGGAGAGACTGAGGCTAGATAAATGGCTCTGATAGTCATTTGCATAGAGATGATAATAAAACCCATGGGAGCGAATACATTCACCCAGAAAAAGTGTAGAGAGAGAAAAATGGGGATACAGGACAGAGCCTTGGAGCACACCCTATCAGAAATATTTGATTCATAATCCCAAATGGGATATGGATGGAGAAAAGCCCATGTGCACTGACTATAACGATTTTATATCGAAGTTTAATTGATGTACATTAATTGCCATAAAGAGCTAAACAAAGGTAGGCATCTGAGTCTTTGTCAGAAAACACCTGATTGCTTTGCCAAGTGGAGAGATCTCAGTCAAAGGCAACACTGGTTTGAATTACAGATTTGTTTATAGAATCATATGGATACAGACAGTAGAAGATTTCAAACCAAGTCCTCTAATAAATTTGCAGGAAACAGTGAAAGGAAAAACCAATTTAAAGAGAGCTTGGTGAGAGAACCAACTAAGCAAAGTCATCCCAATAGCATTTAAGAGATGAACCTGGAAGGAGGAAAACAAACGGATGGAAGATGAAAAAGATATATAAAGAATTTAACAATGAACTCTTTTTGTCTTCAAGGACAGACTCTAGAATCTTGGATGTGCTTCTAGAGCAGTGGTCCGCAGACCCCTAGAGGTAAATTTTAGGCGGTCCATGAGTTTAGATGGAAAAAATTGACACCATCATTTCAATATAATCAGTTTCCTTTGTAATGTCTATTATTTTATTTTATGCACTTAATGTATGATTCTGAGAAAGGGTACCTACCTTCACCACATTGCCCAAGAGGTTCGCCACACAAAGACGGTTAAGAGCCCTTGTTCTAGAGGACACAAAAGTGGTACTAAGAAAATAAACATGGCTAATGTTCCTAGATAGAAGAGTTCCATGTTGGAAGCAACACAATGTTGAAGGTTCGGGGATCCATGCTAACGGTATCTTAAGGAAAGGAAACTACCAATGGCCCGAAAGAAATCTTAAACCTTATCTTACAAATAAAAGTAACTGAGGAAACGTTAATAACTAAAGATTCATATTTCTATTTTTGAGCATTATAAAATTTTTATAAGAATAATCAGCACCAACATTTATTAGGGCTTTAAAAAGTAATCAGTTCTCCTCAGTTTCCCTTGCCCGTGGGGCTTTTTTGTCGCTCTGATTGGAGAGAGTGGAAGGTGGGCAGTGAACAGTTCCTCCAAGATCCCCTAATTAAGAAGGGTGCCCAGGGAAGTCACCTCATTATTTCCCACCAAACTGCCCTCCTCTGAACTTCATCATGCACTCAAGCTGTGGACTCTTACCCTCCTGCCTCTTTTCAGCTTCCTTTTATGTGCTGGCCCCCTTGAGCTTGTCAATTAGACCAAACCAGCCTCTAGCCTGTGGGTGGCTAGAGCCAAGCAGAGCAAGCTACAGGAGAGTCAGGAATCAAAAGGCACTTTAATTTCAAAGTGAGGGAAATGGCTTGCAAGCCAGGAGGCAGATTCAGTAAGTGCTGGGGTCTGGCCGCTAGTGGGGGGACCTGAGGCAGTGTAGGGAGATCTCAAGACTGATACCAATGGTTGAACAGTGAGCTAGAGCCCTGACAATGAGCATAACAGGGCTTCATACCTGGAATGTGGGTACTTGTCCAAGCTTGATCAGTGCTTGTCCCAGCTCAGAGAACCTCTGGTGTTGGTCAAAGTAATACCATAATTGTGGGATTTTGCCAGAGGGTGAGATCATCCAGACGATGAGTACAAAGGATTGTTGTTATGCCAAGCTCAGGGAACAGCCTGCTTGCTAGGCCTTTGCTCTAGAAAACAGGGGGTCTCAATATCTTGACAAGCTCTTTGAGGGCAGGGAAGGTCTTTTGCCTTTTTATGTATCCCCAATACATGGCATATAGTAGGTGCTTAATAGCTGTTTATTGATTAACTGACCAGTGGAATTGGCGGGCCACATTCCATAGTAGCCACACCTTTACCTTCATACAACTTACTGAAAGGTACAGACAACACAAGATCTCGTTACACTTATTTGTTGACTAAAAAAAGCGTACGATTGAACGGAAGAAAACGAAACCTTAAATTTCTTCCCCTAACAAGGTTTCTCCCATTCAGATGTCAAAATGATGCTGCATTCTTTGAGATACATTGGTAGAGATAACTCTTTTTAACGACCTTCTGCTCATTAATGCCCAAAGATGCATAAGTGGGGGAGATGTCTACTTGCTGAAGGTGTTTGCCTCTGACAGGGAGGAGATCTAATGCCCACAGAGAGGATGGCCTCTGTGGGCCCCTTCCTGCTCTAAATCCATCATCCCATGAGGTCAAAGGAAGATTCTCCACTGATGAGGCTCCTGTGTGTAGATAATATTATGTGGATTACATTAAGCCCCAGGACATGGCAAGAGATTTTTAGAAGAGATCCAAGATGTAGGGCTGGACGGGATCACAGAGACCATCTAGTCTAACCCTCTCACTTTACAGAAGGGGAAACCAAGACCCAGTGAGGTTAAGTGACTTGCCTAAGGTCACACAGATAGTACTCATCAGAGGTGGGATTTGACCTGGAATCCAATTCAATCCAAGAAACATTTATTAAGCGCCTACTATCAGCCAGGCACTGTGCTAAATGCTGGTGATGCAATTAATTAAAAGTCAAGACAGCCTCTGCACTCAAGGAGCTTACAATATAAAGAGTTGTACTCTTTTTCTTGAACCATGAATTCTACCTAACTATCCACATGGGAGAAAGCAAGTGGATGAAGGACACCTTTTGTCCAAATTATGATCTGTGTTTGTATGAACAACCTATCGAACTCATCCATCTATACATACCTAGAGCAGTTGGGGGCAGATAAAGTGCCATTCTTGGAATCAGTTCAAATCTGGACTCAGACTCTTACTAGTTGTGTGACGCTAGGCAAATCACTTCACTCAGTTTGCCTCAGTTTCCTCATATGTAAAATGAGCTGGAGAAGGAAACACAAACCACTCCAATATTTTTGCCAAGAAAAACCCAAATGGGGTCACAAAGAGTTGGGCACCACTGAAACAACTGAACAACAAGATATCTTGGACTGATATAACAAATAACTAATGAGTTGGACCCAGAATTAAGCTGGAGAAGGACAGTGAGTTGGAATGCTTTTCTTTTCATGACCCCAAGTCTTTCCTTGAAACAATGACACATCATTTTTCATATCAATGTTTTTTATGGTGATATTGTATGGTTTTAAGTGGTAGAATTCTGCAGTCTCCAAAGAGTTGAAGTCACCCAAAGGGCATTTAGAGTAACACAGGAGACAAGGACAAGACTGCAAAACCCCTGAAACAAGGAATTACAAAGAAAAAGAAGTGTAAAGGATATCTGTCATCCAAGGAAATGGATAAAGATGCACTGGCTACATGGCACTAGGTTCTACTGGTATCTTCTCAATGTGATGAGAAAGCAGGGAAGGTCCCTAGCACATTCCTTCCTATATGAACTTATGGAAAGAGACAGACATGGATAAAGGTTGCAGATGATGGGCAGGCTGGGAAAGAAAGGTCAAGATATACATCATGGGAGGGAAGACTCACTTAGATGAGATAATGGATCCATTGGTTTAGATTGGACTGAAGAGGGGAAAGACCAGAAGCCAGGAGGAGTTCATTTAGGAAGCTATTGCAGTGGTCCAGGTAAGAGGGGAGGAGTGCCTGAAATAAAGAGGCAACTCTGGGAGTGGACTGGTAAAAAATAGATACGGTGCGAAGGTAGAATTGTCAAGACTTGATAACTGATTGGATAGGAATTGTGTGTGTGTGTGTGTGTGTGTGTGTGTGTGTGTGTGTGTGTGTGTGTGTGTGTGTGTGTGTGTGTGAGAGAGAGAGAGAGAGAGAGAGAGAGAGAGAATGAAGGGGAGACGAGAGTCAGGAATGATTCATAATGTAAACCTGGGTGACTGGAAAGGTAGCAGTGCCGCTAAAAAAAGCAGGAAAGTTTGGAGAAAGAGTAGGTTTAAGGGGAAAGAGTTCCATTTTGTGCTGAGGTGAAGATGCTTCTGGCATATCGGGCCCTTGAAAGACAAACGCATACCTTTCTTATTCTTATTTCCATCTCAGAACATAGGATCAGCAGTCCAAAGCTGGGAGGAATCACATAGTCCAACCCCCTCATTTTCAGATGAGGAAACTAAGGCCCAATGACAAGTAACTTGTCCCAGGTCCCCCAATACTAAGTCATAGAATTATAGGCAGCATCACGGATCTAGAATTAGAAGTTCATGAATCCATGAAGTTGTCCACTCATTCTACAAAGGAAAACACTGAGGCTAAGTGGGTCCAACCCTCTCATTTTTTTTTTGGCTGTTGCTGAGTCTTTTCAGTTGTGTCTGACTCTTCATGACCGTATTTGGGGTTTCTTTGGCAAAGATACCAGAGTGGTTTGCCTTTTCCTTCTCCAGCTCATTCTACAGATGAGAAACTGAAACAAACAGGGTGGAATGACTTGCCCAGAGTCACACAGCTAGTTAGTATCTGAGGCTGGATTTAGACTCATGAAGATGAGTTGTTCTGACTCCTGGTCTGGTGCACTATCCACTGAACCTCCTAGCTGGCTCTCATTTTATGAATGAGTTAACAAAGCCCAGGGAGAACTAGTTACTTGCCCAAGACCACACAGATACTAAGTGTCAAAAGTAGGATTTGAACTCACATTCTCTGACTCCAGAACCAATGCACTTTCCACTATATATAGTGGTTACTCAATAAACATTTGTTGAAAAAAAAAAAAAATGAAACTTAACCTGTTCTTACCTGTATAAGAAATATTGGGGGGGAAGACACAAGGGCAAACCTTGTGATTTTCTCCCTTCAAATTCTTTATTTACAAAGATAATAAAACATCCCATTTCTACAGTAATTCGCTGCCACATCTGTCATTTTCACAGTTAAGATCTCACTTCATCTTATCCGAGCACTGGCAGGGATTGAATAGCACGTATTTACATCCAGTGTTCAACACGGTGCCTGGCATATAGTGATTGTTGACTGACTGACCAACTGACTAGTGCACCCCTAAACTACCTGAGTTTTAGAGAGGTGAAATTATTTGCTCAAGATAGGGGATCCAGCTTCTAATTGGGCTCCATCCACGATGCCACCTCACCTCTCTGGGGTGGGTCTTAGCATTTTTTTGTTTCCTCTGCGGTTCAGATGACTTCTCTCTGTCTTCTGAGAATCCCACATGTGCCTGTCAGGTTAGTTGGCCCTGTGGGCAGGGATTTTGTGATCAGAAGGGCATGCGGGTACATAATAGCACTGCTATAGTGGGAGGGGGGAACACCTGATTTAGAGTCATAGGTACTGGGTTCAAATCCTGCCTCTACTACCTGGGTGACCTTGGGTAAATCGCTAACATTCTTTGAGCATCATAATGCCAACATTACCTAACTTACAGGGTTGCTGTAGGGATCAAGTGAGATTGTGTGTATGAAAATGGCACATAGGTGTGTGTGTGTGTGTGTGTATGTATATATGCCATAATGGGCAGCTAGGTGGCTCAGTGGATAGAGTGCAGGGCTTGGAGTCAGGAAAACCCTAGTTCAAATCTGACATGAGATACTTACCAGCTGTATAATTCAGGTCAAGTTACTTCATGCTGTCTGCCTCAGTTTCCTCATCTGTAAAAATGACCTAGAAGAACCCCTCCAGTATCTCTGCCAAGGAAACCCCAAAAGGAGTCAAGAAGAGTAAGACATGATTGAACAACAAAAACTATATGTATGTATACGTATGTATATATGTATATATATACGTATATATGTATGTATATATATACGTATATATATGTATATATATACGTATATATATGTGAAAATGGTGTGTGTACATACAAAATATATAATGTTTTCACGTACATGATCTCATTTTATAGATTTAAGTATGAAGCTATCAAGGCCACTATTATGAGAGCACCCAGGATAAAGAGAGCTGAAGGCACGAGAATGCTGCCCTCCAGCGACTGACTGGAATATTGTCAACCCAGACAATTCAGTGAATTTTTTTTCTTTTTCAGTTGCAACCAACTCTTGGTGACCTCATCTGGGGTTTTCTTGGTGGTGATACTGGAGTGGTTTGCCGTTTCCTTCTCCAGCTTATTTTACAGATATGGAAACTGAGGCAAATGGGATTAAGAGACTTGACCAGGAAGTGTCTGGGGTCAAATTTGAATTCATATCCTCCTGACTCCAGGTTGGCATGCTATCCACTGTGCCACCTAGCTGCCCCTATGAAAAGCATGGCTCTGGAAAGGGGTTCACCAGACTGCTAGTGGGGTCATGACACAAAAAAGTGAATAATTCTTGGTTTCATCCAACCTTATTTTACAGAGGAAGAAACTGAGGTCCAGAAAGGGTAGTCAGGTTGCCCAAGCCTTCACAGGTAGTCAGAAGCAATGCAGGGATTCAGGACCCAAACCTCTCGCTCTCAATCCATCACCTTGGACTCCAGGCACCATGCTTTACTTTTTACTTTCCCCATGTAACCTAAGATCTAGGGGATGCAGTCTACAGAGTACTGGACTTGGAGTCAGGAAGACCTAAGTCCAAATCCTGTCTCAGGAATTAACTACCTGTCTCATCCTGGGAAAGTCATTTAACTTCTCTCAACCTCAGTTTCCTCATCTGAAAAATGGGAATAATTATAGCACTTATCTCACAGAATTGTTGTGAGGATCACATGAGATGATGTTTGTAAAGTGCTTTGTAGACCTTAAAGTGCTATATAAATACGAGCTATTATTATTGGGGGTGAGGCGGTGCCATAGGGCATAGAGCATGGGTCTGGAATCAGGAAGACTCATTTTCATGAGTTCAAATTCAGCCTCAGACGCTCGCTGTGAGACCCTGGGCAAGTCACTTAACCTTGTTTGACACAGCTTTGCCATCTGTTAGTGAGCTAGAGAAGGAAATGGCAAACCACTCTAGTATCTCTGCCAAGAAAACCTCACAAGGGGTCATGAAGAGTCAGACATGACTAAATGACTAAAACTATTATTATTATTAATTATTTTGTGTCAGTTTTCTTTCCACTCCAAAATTCAAAGCCAACTTAATTTAATCCACATTTCTTAAGCACCTATAACATCCAAGGCACTGGGGACACAAATAAAAATGAAACAATTCTTCAAGAAACTTACATTCTATTGGGAGATGAAACAAGTAAATAAATATGAAATTATATATATTACATTTATATACAATTATATACAATATATAATTATATACAATGTTATGCAAAATATTTTCAAAAGAGAGAGAGTGTTTATAACTGAAAAGTCTTGGAGGAGCTTTGGAGGAAACCAAGGTGGTGAGCAAGAGAATTCTAGACATGATAAAGCACGTGTAGAAAATCAAGGAAGCTGGTGATAGAGGGGTGCTGATGGGGAAGAGGTAGCAGGCTTGCTTGACTGGAATAAAGAATATGAGAAGGGATTTAATTATGCTGGAAGGGCAAGTGGGAAAGCCATCGTGGTGGACAGCTTTAACTGTAAGGCTGAGGAGTTTTTCATCCTGGGGTAATAGGGAGCCATTGATGATTTTTGAGTTGGGGGGATGCCATGGTCAGATTCAAGTTTTAAGAATAGCAGCTTGGGTTCAGAAGCCAAGATGTCAGAGTAAGAAGTAAGTAGTTCTCACTCTTCTTTACCAACCTCTGAAAGCCCAGAAAATATTGCCCCAGGAAAAACCTTGGAACAGCTGAGCCAGCAGAAAAATGGAATGCAGAAATCTTGTAGCTCAGGGGGATTAACAGGAAAGGCCCCTCTTGCTCTGGGGGAGAGGGAGTAACACAAGATGGGAGGCATCCCAGCAAGCCCTACCTCAGCAAACCAGGGGGAGTTCCTGAGTTCCAGGGTGATGAAGCAGGCAGGCACCAATACTAGGACTCCTCCCCAGTGCCTTTGCACAGTCAGGGGAACCTGTAGACACCACCTCAGAAAAGCATCATACAAGATGGTGGGTAGATGTCCTCTAGCAGACAGACCTCCCAGTGCTTAAAAGAAGCCCTGGTGAGCAGGCATCCTCCAGGAGCCACGCTCCCTACCCGTACCTCAAGAGCTCCAGTATTGCTGACTCCAGTTCAGCACCAGGTAAGCTAATAGACCCCCTACAACCTCTAGCTCCCAGCACTTGTTTCTACCACAAGAAGCTTCAATCAGTGCCCCATGTACTCCAGGAGAGCTTAAAAGTCAGAAAACAGGCAAACACCATGAGGAAAAAGCAGAAAAGGACAATGACTCTAGATTCTTATTACGGGGAGAGGTAAGATTAAGGCACAAATTCAGAAGAGGACAACATTGTCAATATATCCACATCTGAAACCTCAAAGGGAAATATGAACTGGTCTCAAGGCCAAAAACCCTTCTTGGAAGACCTCAAAAAGGATTTTAAAAGTCAAATAAGAGAAGTAGAAGAAAAATTCAGAAAAGAAATGAGAGGTATGTAAGAGACAGCCAATAGCTTGGAAAAGGAAGGACAAAAATTGACTGTAGAAAACAAGTCCTTAAAAACTACAATTGGCCAAGTGGGGCAAAAATGTACACTGAAGAAAATGATTCCTTAAAAAATAGAATTGACCAAATGCAAAAGGAAGCACAAAATCTAACTGAAGAAAACAATATGTTAAAAATTAAAACTGGGCAAGTAGAAACTAATGAGATCCATGAGGAATCAAGAACCAGTCAAACAAAAACAAAAGAATGAAAAAATAGAAGAAACATAAAATACCTCTTTGGTAAAACAACTGACCTGGAAAATAGATCTAGGAGGGACAATTTAAAAATTACTGGTCTACATGAAAGCTATAGTGAAAAAAAAAAAAAGAACCTGAACTGCATCTTTCAAGAAATCATCAAAGAAAACTGCCCTGAGGTCCTAGAACCAGAGGTAGAAGGGTCATCAAAAGAATCTACCAATCACCTCCTGAAAGAGATCCCAACTGAAAGTGCCAAGGAATATTCCAAAATTATTAGATCAAAGAGAAAATACTGCAAGCAGCCAGAAAGAAACAATTCAAAAATCATGGAACCATAATTAGGATTATGCAGGACCTTGCAGCTTCTACATTAAAAGATTGGAAGGTATGGAATATGACATTCCACTAGGCAAAGGAGATTGGAGTACAACCAAGGATCAACTACCCAGCGAAACTGAGCATAATCTTTTGGGGAGGAGATGGAAATTCAATGAAGTATAAGACTTCCAAACCTTCCTGATGAAAAGACCAGAGCTCAACAGAAAATTTGATCTTCAAATACAAGACTCAAGAGAGGAATAAAAAGGTAAACAGGAAAAAAAGCAACATGTTATTAATAAGGGCAAACTGTTTACATCTCTACAAGGGAAGATGACACTTGTAACTCTTGAGAACTTTATTGTTATTATAATAATTTTAAAGAGATATACATAAACAGAGGGCATGGGTATAAGTTGACTCTGATGTGATGATAAAAAATCTAATTAAGTGGTGAAAAGGGATTGTACTAGTAGAAGAGGAAGGGAGGAGGCAAACAAGGGTAAATGAAAAGGCACAAAGACGTATTGTGGTAGAGGGAAAGAAGAGAGGGAGATGAGCATTGCTTGAACCTTACTCTCATCAGATTTGACTCAAAGAGGGAATACCATAATCAGATAGGTATAGAAATCTAACTTACCCTATAGGAAGTAGGAGGGGAAAGGGGAAAGAAAAAGGTAGGAGTGGATAGAAGGGAGGGAAGGAGTAGTAAGAGAAAAGGGGAAGAAAAGGGAAAGGGCTGATACAAGTGGGACCAGACTGAGGGAGGTGGTGGTGGTGGTCAGAAGGAAAACTCTAGTGAGGAGGGAAAGGGGAAAAGGAGAGAGAAAAGCATAAATGGGGGGAGGATTAGGATGGACAGAAAGACACAGATAATAATCATAACTGTGAATGTGACTGGGATGAACTCTCCCATAAAATGGAAACAGATAGCAGAGTGGATTAAAAACTTATAATCCTACAATATGTTGTTTACAAGAAACACATTGGATACACAAAGAGTAAAGGTGAAAGGCTGAAGCAGAATATAGTATGCTTCAGTTGAAGTAAAAAAAAAACAAAACAGGGGTAGCAACCTTGATCTCAGACAAAGAAAAAGCAAAAATAGATTTAATTAAAAGAGATAAGGAAAGAAACCATATCCTGGTAAAAGGAACCACAGACAATGAAGTAATATCATTACTAAATATATATGCACCAAGTGGTATACCATCCAAATTCTTAGAGAAGAAATTAAGGGAGTTACATGAAGAAATAGACAACAAAACTATACTAGTGGGGGACCTCAAATTTCCCTGCTCAGAACTTGATAAATCTAACCACAGGATAAACAAGAAAGAAGTTAAGAAGATTAATAGAATTTTAGAAAAGTTAGATATGGTTGACCTCTGGAGAAAATTGAATGGGGATAGAAAGGAATATGCCTTTTTCTCATTGGTACATGGCACTCACACAAAAATTAACCATATAGTAGAGTACAAAAACCTCACAATCCAACGCAAAAAGGCAAAAACATTAAGTGCATTCTTTTCAGATCATGATGCAATAAAAATGACATGTAATAAAGGGCCATGGAAAGACAGACTAAAAGATTAATTAGAAACTAAATTATCTAATCCTAAAGAATGAGTGGTGAAACAACAAATAGAAAGAATCAATAATTTCATCCAAGAGAATGACAATAACGAGACAACATGCCAAAACTTATGGGATGCAGCAAAAGCGGTTCTTAAGGGCAATTTCATGTCTTTTAGTGCTTACATTAATAAAATAGAGAAAGGGGAGATCAATGAATTGGGCATGCAACTAAAAATGCTAGAAAACAACAAATTAAAAATCCCCAATTAAATATCAAATTAGAAATTCTGAAAACTAAAGGAGAGATTAATAAAATTGAAATTAAGAAAACCATTGAACTAGTAAAGAATATTAGCTTGGTAGCTGTCTATAGGACATATGGGAGATAGAGAGAAGTTTGAGATGTAAGGTCAGTGAGGAGGATATTATAATATTCCAGGTAAGAATTTATGAGAACCTCAACTAGAGTGACAATCATATGAGCATAGAAGAATTAATTAGAGGCAAGAGATGTTGTGGAGCACTAACAAGGACCAACAAGATTGAACAATTCATTGAATTTGGGATTGAGGGAGAGGTCAGTCAAGGATGATTCTGAGCTTAAGAACCTGCATGACTAGAAGAAATAAAAAAAGTTTAGAGAATAGATGGGTTTTAAAGAAACTGCCATGAGTCCTATTTGGAGCAATATTTCAATGTTCAAGTACACAGAAATAGTTACTGAGGGAAAGAAGGAAGAATGAGACAGCCCACGCCCCCAGATGCTTGTGTATGGTCCAACTGGGGAGACAGGAAACCATTAATTCAACACTTCAAGGTCAGTGCTTTCTTGATTTGGACACTCACTCTACTGTTCCAGATTTCAGTGATGCACAGTTTAGTGCAGTTGTTTGTCCTTCATTTTCAGAGGACCAATGACATTACAGGGTGTCATCTTGGTTTGTGTGTGAATTGTATTTAAGTGAGGCAGAGTTTCACAAAGGGTCAGCTCCACTTTCTCTTCCAGAGTCAATGAAGTCCCATGGCAGGACAAAAGTTAGTATGACTGGTGATGGCCCAGGATGCAGTGGATGATCTTGGCATCTTTGATGTCTGACCAGCTTGGTAGATAGCTTTCAGAAGTGGTTGTGATTAAACTACTCATTGCCCTCCCATTTCCCTAGTGATGAGCCGCTTCACACTTAGTAAGGCTTGAGGGTAAAGCAAGGATGTCCACTATCATCATTTCTGTTCAGTATCATTCTAGAAATGCTAGGTATAGCGATAGATAACAAACTCAACAAGGCTGGGCCATCCATCACCAAACTTGTACTAGAAGCTGTTCTAGCTGAGAAGGATTGGACAGGGCTTGGGGTCTACTAGCCTGGCCTTTGAGGGCCACAGGGTCCTCTCCATTCCATGACAAAATACATGAAGAGGTCATGAGTGGAAGAAGACAAGTCCATATCATATGGGGATGGGTTTATGTAATTGGGTATTATTAGCCTGGCAAAGAGAAAACTCAGGGGGGACTTGATAGCATTTTTAAAGTATCTGAAAGTCTATTACATGGGAGCTTGGGTTTGTTACGTTTGTATCCAGAAGAAAGACCTGGGGCCATGGGCAGAAGTTACAGAGACAAATTGAGACTTGATTTCGGAAAAAACTTCCTAATACTTAAAGCTGTCCCAAAGTGAAATGAGCTGCTTGTGGGGTGGGGTGGTTGGGTGATGGGTTCCCCCTCCTTGGAGGTCTTCAAACAAAGACTAAATGCCACTAATCAAAGTAGGTGGGTCATACCTGGGATTCCTTCATGTATAGGTTAGTCTAGATCAGGCATCAGTCAAAGGGCCTCACCTGAGGACCTAGAGGGTCATATGTGGCTTCAAGGTCACAGGTTCCCCACCCTGGCCTAGATAATCACAGAGATCCCTCCCAAGTCTCAGATTCTATGATTCTGTGATTCCAAGGCAGGTACTATTAGTCCAATACCAGAAACAAAGAAAGCAAGTCTTCCAGAGAAGATCCTTAACGACCCAAGATGTGGGGGCTTTGGTTCAAAGCTTGACTATTAGAATTACACAACATCCAGTTTCCATTTTGTTGCTCTTGCTGGATCAGTAAGCACCCCAACAGATACAGGGGGACCTGCTAACACAGGTTCTTAGTTCTGTATTCATAAAAGGAAAGCAACTTTCAAGAGGTTAACAATTACTTTAATCAAGCACAGGTATCAGAGAAAATCAAAATCAAAATTGCAGAAAAATAAAAAATCAACAGACATGCTTCCAAAATGTCTGACCATTACATACATACAGTTACCAGAAAGAGAAGTATCAACTTCTGGGTTTTAGCCAAGGGACTCCTTAATGGCTTCCCAGAGTCTCTCTGGCCAAAGAAAAGCTTCCAGTCAGTAAGCCCCAAAGTAAAACCTCACCCTCAGACTATTTATACACTTTTTAAGAGTCAGAGGGCATGACCCTCTGACCCAGTGCCTCAATAGAAAAAAAACAAAAAGGTACTTAGGACCCTCCTATAAAACAACTCCCCTAATCAAGCTTCCCACGATGGGCAGGCCCATCAATGATTGGGAAAGATCTTCCTTAATCACATTATTCAGTCAGAGGCACTTTTAGTAAAACAAAAACAGCAAACATCCTAACTTGATTAACTTTACAATGGCTGTTCTTGTGCTTTCCATTTATGTTGCTGTGTTCCTCCTTCATTGCTGAAGACCATGCCATCAGAGAAATGATGACATGATTTGCACTTGACTTTGCTTTTCCATTTATGTTGCTATGGAACTGGAGAAGGAAGGAATGTGGCTACTTATAGTCAGAGCAAGGATTAATTCCCATGGTCTTGGATTTCAAGGCCAGCCCTCTTCATTCCACCATGTTCTGCTGACCTTCACGTGTGTGTCCATCACTGGACTGGGCCCTGTGGAAGGTATAAGGATAGTCTAAACATGGCTTAAACCCTCAACGAGCTTACCATTGATAATGTTTAATATAAAATTTTGGAATAATCTCTTTGTTCTCTCTGAAGTAAACTCAGAGAATGCCTCTTCCTACATCAGCAAAAGCCAGCCAAAGCTGACTTTGCATTCCTTGGAGACCTTTAACCTATGACATATCTTGAATAATGGGACTTTCCTTTGTATCTTATTATCTATAGACACATACTATGTTATGGCATATTAATGATAAAGAGAATATAGACATCTTGGGTCATAATTTCTATTGAACATTGTTTGCCCCTTCCTGTGTCAGTTATCTGTTTAGGGCAGGAAGCCTGCCACTCACTAGTGGTGGGATTTCCTTCTTTCCTTGTCACCGAGACATATGTTTACCCAGCTTGGAATCCCAACATTTGATTGACATTGCTTTGTTAATTGTCTTGTCTTACTGAATTTATGATTTGCTTAGTTAAGAGAGTTTCCTACTCATGGCAAAATGTATATAAGCCAGAAGATTTCTGCACTGGGTAGCCAGAACATTTCTGGCTCCATAATGCATTATGTTACCGTTTTCTTTAATAGGGAATTGATTAATTAATTAAATCATAAAATGTATGCATTCAGCCTGTTGCCTCTTCTCTAACCAAGTTTTCAAGTCAACACCATCTAGTGAAACAACACAAATAATGAATGACAGAGGAAAGGGAGAAGAAAACAGTCTGAAATGCAACCTTCATTTTGGGACAGCAAATTTCAGTGTTCCGAGAAGGGATAGCAGAATGATTTGGGCTAAAACTCTATAGAGGAAATCAGCTCATGAGGGATGGAAGACTTTCAGGAATGACCACCCCATGAATGAGGAGAAGGAACTGAGAGTGATTAGGGCTGTTCTCCTAAGTGCTAACCCAAGATGTGCTTTCCACCATCATCCAGCTCATGCAGAGCTTGGGCCTCACCACACTCTCTGCCTTCTTGTCAAACAGATGATCCACTGTATTAGCAAGCACCCTAGCACACCCAGGATGGCCTGCTAGCACAGGTTCTTTTACGTACTTTATAAAGGAAAGACAGCTGCAAAGGGGCTAACAAGCCTTCTTTAAATAAACATATACAAGTCATTCACTAGTTCAGGGGAAAGTTAACACCCTGAAGTGGAGAAAATACAACAAACAAACAAACAAAAGCAGAGAAATTAGTACAAAGATCAACAGACAGGGCTCCAACTGTCTGACAAACTAATACAACCACCTACGTACACCATCGGATTGGGAAGCACCAACAATGTCTGAGTAGGGGTGATGGGGCCCTTAACAAACAGCTGCTAGAGTCCCATCCAGGGAATCAAAGTTTCTTCTCATAAGCAAGCCCCCAAAGCAAAATACTAACTCCCTATAGTTTTCAACTAATAGACTCAGAGCCAGAAGACATTACAACCCATGTGACTCAGCGCGGCTGTGAATCATCCTTTAGATATTTTCAGTTTAGCCTGAGCCTAGGAAACTGAAGTCCAAAAAGAAAACAACAAAATCCTACTCTGCTTGCATCACCTGGTCCAGAGACCTGAGGTATGTGGAGACCAGGATCAGTGGAAGTGTGTGTGTGTGTGTGTGTGTGTGTGTGTGTGTAGGTGTGATCTGTATGCCAGTAGAGAGACATATAACCCAGGAAGGTCAAAAACGGAAAGAAATGTCCCACATACACTGAAATATTTGTAACTTTGATTTTTATAGTAGCAAAGGATTAGAAATAAGTAGATAAATAATGGATTTATTAAGTACTTTGTGTTAAGCACATAGAGGCAGCTAGGTGGTGCACTGGGTAGAGTGCTGGGCACTAGATTACAGTCAGGAAAATCTCCACTCAAATCCAGCCTCAGACACTTACTAGATGTGTGACCCTTGGCAAGTCACTTTACCTCTGTTCACCTTGATCCACTAGTGGAAGGAAATGGCAAACTATTCCAGTGTCTTTGCCAAGAAAATCCCATGGCTAAGTATGGTTCATGGGGTCATGGAGAGCTGGACATGGATGAATGACTAAACTACAACATGTGTGCCAGGTGCCCTGACAAGAGCTTGGGATAAAAATGCTAGAAGACAAGTTTATCCCTACCCTCAAAGGGCCAGTGTTCTAATAGGGGAAGGGGAAGCTGTCTAAAGAGATCCGCTGAGATTTGGAAAAGGCACATAGGTAACACAGATGGCAGGACAAACAAGAGAAGACGAACAGAATCTGAGCACAACTGTGTCAAGAGTGTTGAAGCTCAAAATAAGCTGAACCTAGTGAGAAAAACTAAGGGCAACAGAAAGGGGTGATTTGGTTTATATACACACACACATACACACATATATACACGTATATGTATATATACACGTATATTCATGTGTGTTAGTGTGTGCGTGTATATGTGTGTGTGTATATATATATATGTATGTATATATAAATGAAGACCGAAGAAAGATTGGGACCATTGCTCTGGGCGGATGGGACACTGTTGTTAGTCCTTCATTCTCTACGAGGACAAAGACAATGGACAACAGGGGGAAGGTAGAGGTGTGTAACTTTTATTTTGCTTCTCTTTTTTCTATCAAAGAAAATGACCTTTGGACTAGAGAAGGCAGAACAAACATGGCTAATTGGCAGTTGATGCCAAAGATAAGTAGGGAGATAATAAAAGAACAAGAAGCCTAAGTCATGAGGTTTAGATGAACCTCATCCCAGGGTACAAGATGAACTGGCAGATGCGGCTGTTGGTCTTTGAAAGATCTTTGACAGTCATGGGAGATAGACCACATAGGACACATGTGGCCATCATTTTTTTTAAAGAGAAAATAAAGGAGCCTGAAAACTATAGGTCAGTGAGTTTTGATTTTGATTTTTGACAAAATTCTATAATGTCTTGTTCAAGGGATATTTCATGGATGTCTAGAAAAGGAAACAAAGATTCTAACTGACTCTTCTGGTTCCTTCAAGAGCACATCATGGCAGACTATCTTGATTTCCTTTTTAGATAGGGTTACCAGAATCAGAGAGACAACATAGATATAGTTTACTTAGATTTTAGTAAGCATTTGCCAAAATATCTCATGCTATTCTTATGGACAAGATGGAGAAATGGAGGCAAGACAGTAGCTCAGATAGATGCATCAGTTGGAAAGAATAGTCATTGATGGTTTGCTGTCAGATTGAAAGGAGATCTCTGCTGGAGTGCCCCAAGGATCTATGCTCAGTCCGGTGATGTTTAACATTTTTTTATCAGGGACTTTGTTACTAGCATAGATGGTAATGGTATACTCAAATTTTTAGGTGACACAAAGCTGGGAGGGTTAGTTAGCATGTTGGATGTCTGATTTGAAAGGCTAGCACATCAGATTAAATCTAATAAGATGAAATGTAGTAGAGATATACACTACCAGATGTAAGGGCAGCTAGGTGGTGCAGTGGACAAATTACAGAGCTTGACAAGATTCATCTTCCCGAGTTCAATTTCAGCCTCAGACACTTACTGGCTGTGTGTGACCCTAGGCAAATCACTTCACCCTGTTTGCCTCAGTTTCCTCATCTGTAAAATGAGCTGGAGAAGGAAATGGCAAACCATTCCAGTATCTCTTCTAAGAAGACTCCAAATGAAGTCTTGTCCAAATGGACAAAGAGTCAGATACAAGTGAAAAGGACTGAACAACAACACTTCCAGATAGAGAGGGAGACTAGAGGAGCAGATTAGGATGGGCATTTTTGGATATGACAAATTTGTGGGTTTGTTTTCCTTAACTAGCTTTATTTGTTACAAGGGAGGGGTTTTTTTTGGAGGGAGGATTTGGGAGGAAGTGGGAGATAAGTTGTACTGCAGAATGTACTGCATTCTGCCTGTTTGCCCACCTTTGGACCCTCCCCAGCTTATCAATGTTTGTTTAAATTCTCTTGGTTAGAACTGAACACAATAGCCCAGATGTTGGACCCTCCCCAACTTATCAATGTTTGTTTAAATTCTCCTGGTTAGAACTGAACACAATAGCCCAGATGTGGCCTGAACCAAGCAAGGAACCTGCACACCCAGCCTTTCTTAAGGCAACCTAATATTCAGATAAAAGGAATACAGATAAAAAAGAAAAGAAAGTAATTGTAGCAGTTTGAAAAGATGCACTAAAGAGAACCAGAGACATAAACAGGACAGCTTTGAAACCAACATGTTGAATTTATTACATTCTTTAAAAAGAATGTTCTATGTAAGAGAGGTTTGGGGTTTCAGGCATAATTCTCTTTTTCTGTTTTATTTATATGTTTGTCAACTACAGAGCAACAAAGACATTTCAAAAAATAACAAGAATGTAGAGATTTTAATTCCTACTCATGCATTTAATAGGGATAAAACCTTACACCTGCATTCCAGAAATTAGCTTCGTAAGAACAAGACGGATTGGAGCCCTGATATCTGCAGGCTTTAGGCTAGATGCCCATTCTTTTTTTTTTTATTTATTTTTTATTATTATTATTTTTTTTTATTTTGTAATGTTTAACAACCACTGCCATACAATTGTGATTTTATCCCCTCCACCTACCCCCCACACCCCCCCTCCCTCCCCACGACTGCATACAATTCTGTATAGATTCTACATATACTTTCCTATTGAGTATATTTTCACTATAGTCATGCTACGTAGTCAGACTAAGATAAATGAAAGAAATCGTATAACAAATCAGAACATGATACACAAACACATACACATACACAAACATGATCTGCTACAATATGTGAGTGACTTCCATATTTCTCTCTCTGAGTGTGGCAGGCATTTTGCCTTGAGTAGATGCCCATTCTTTTGAGAGACATCTAGGGTTTTAGTGGTTTGCTGGTTCATTACCTGTCAATAGTTGGATGGGGTAGCCAAGCAAACTAATGAGATTTTAGGTTAAGAGGGGCTCAAGCATCTAGGTGGCAAAGTGGATGGAATCAGGGAGACTCATCTTCCTGAATTCAAATCCAGCATTAGACACTTATGAGCTGTGTGACCCTGAACAAGTCACTTAACCCTGTTTGCCTCAGTAGCCTCATCTGTAAAATAAGCTGGAGAAAGCAATGCCAAACCACTCCGGTATCTCTGCCAAGAAAACCCCAAATGGGGTCACAAAGAGTCAGACAGGACTGAAACAACTGAACAAAGTGGTGTACAAGCCCCTGCCCTATTCAGACCACAGCTAGGGAACTGTATGCAGTTCTAACCACGATAGTTTAAGAGGATATTGATAAGTTAGGGAGGGTCCAAAGGTAGCAAACAGGGGTGAAAGACCTTGAGATTACACAGTATGAGGATCAGTTTAAAAGATTGCCTTAGTAAGGCCAGAAGAGTTCCAAGGTTGGAGTCCAAGATTCCTTTGGTGAAGAAGTGGGAGTGATGGTTGACATGCGAGTGGCATGATTTGGAGCTGGTAACCAAGGAGTTTGTAAGAGTTACATCATCCCCTTTCTTGGGGAACCAGCTCTCTGAAATGACATTTAATGAGAATTTAGCATTGATTCAGGTGGGTGTAGCTTTCCTGGGTGTCACTGTTGGTCATACTGCAGGTTGTTCCTTAGAGCAGTGGGATAATAGGCCCAGTCTGTCACCATTGTCGTTGTCATCGTCATCATCATTTTCTCCTCCTCCTTCTCTCCTTTTCTTCTCCTCCCTCTTTCCCCCTTCTTCTCCTCCCTCTTTCCCCCTTCTCCTTCTTCTACCTTCCTCTATCCCAAACTCAACTGGGGATAAAATTCTTCAGATTCTTCATTAAGATGCCATCCTGATTTGCCTGTTATGTTCTAACCTGGATCTGTTAGGTTCATCCCTCCCCAGGTGCTCGGCAATTTTTTCTGACTTTTACTAAATGCCAGCTAGAAAAAGAGGCCCGGGGTAATTCTCCACAGATCTTCCTATTTACAACACAAACTTGTCATCATCAATTACCATCTCTTAGCTGTCCCCTGGGTGTGCACGTGGAACTATACCAACGTCCCCCATACCAAAGAGGAGCTGCTGTCTTGCTCCTATTGGCCTTGTAGCAGAGGAGAGCCCAGTTCAATGAAGAAGTGACGTGGGGACTGATGGTCAAGCCTGGGGGGATCTGTATCCCCCATATTCTCAAAGGGTGGATATTCTCTGGAGGGGAGTGGAGGTGAAAGAGAACTAACGAGTAGCACAATGGAACCCTGAGAACAAGGATGTGCATTTATGGAACAAAAGACTCCCCACATCAATCTTTATTCTGGTAATTTGTCAGGCTCAATCTCTTCCAAATCTAAGGCTCTGATAGCCCCTCCATCCTTCCCTAAAAAGTGACAAGACTGAGGAATGGAGGTTGGTTTTTTGTTACAACTCAACCATATAGACACCATGTTATAGTAGGAGAGGCATTGACCTTGGAATTAGATAGCCCTGGGTTCAAATACTGCTCTGATATTTAGTTTTATAAGTGGGGACAAGTCACAACCTCATTGAGCCTCTGCTTCTCCACCTATAAAATGAGAATAGTACCTACTAAAGTATGGATTAATACTCACACAATGAGACTTATTGCAAGGATCCCTAAAGGTCATATATATGCCAAGTAAATAGATTATCAAGCTTGGGGACAGGAAGACCTGAGTTCCAATCCTGCCTTAGATGCTAGATGTGTGATCCTGAGCAAGTCACTTGACCTTTCTCAGACTTAGTCTCCTTATCTGTAAAATGGGCACCTCCCAGGTTTATGGTGAGGATCAATTGAAAATAGGTATGTATTTTGTAACCCTTAACGTGGTCTATGAATATTGGCTACTATTATCAATATCATTATTACTTAAAGCATTATCATATCAAGGTCTCTTATTTGGAGGAAGTACAGCAAAATGTAAAGAATGATCTACTCTTTGACATTTGCCTATGTGACTGTGGGTCACTCACTGGAGATCCTTGGGTCTCACTTCCCTCCTCTGTAAAAAGAAGGGTGTATAGGTATCCAGGGAAGAGTAGTACCTCTGGGGTGAAGGCTGCTGAGTCTTTTTCAGGGCTGCTCATGAATCTTTGGTGTTCACCTGTCGCTCAATTCTCACCTGTGGCTCCAAGAAGCTGTAGCATGTGCAGCAGCCACACCCCAGCAAACCATCTTGGCAAACAGGCTCAACCAGGTAATCAACAATGCTGAAACCTGTTGGTGAGTTATGGAGAAATCTACCCCTAGCACACAAAAACTTCCCCTGGTAGAATGGGCAGATGAGAATGATTTGTTCCAATGGCCATGAAGGTGGCTGAAGCAGACACTGTGAAGTGCTTAGAACTTGGTTAGACATGGGAGACACCAAGACCATCCATTGAATCCTGGGTCATCACCAATTGTCTTAACTTTGGTCTTGCCACTAGACTTTGGTGACTCTAGAAGAGAGAGTGAGGCCAATGGCTTTGTGCAACTCTGTTTCACTTAAATCCAATATGTGCTCAAGTTCAAAGACATCACCCACACCATTTTATATACCTCAACGTCTTGTGGCAAATGGATGAAGCAACATGTATGGATACATTGAGAGCTGTAGACACATTCTGCCTAGGCCATAGGGTCATCTTCTCACTGAACTGAAGCAGCAGTGGGATTTGGCAGCCCCTTGGGTATCTGAGCAGTCTTTTTAAAGACACTAGAAAAGTTGCCCTAAAAATTGTCTGCTTCACCCAATCCTGTCCTGTTTGCTGCAGCAGGCAGGGGATTCCACCCTACAGGTGAAACAAAGAAATGTCCAAATGCTTGTGGTGTTCAGAGACAGAAAGGTCCCATCCTTTAGTGGACCATGGGTTAGACTCGATGGCTCTTGACATTCAACTCAAGACATATGATGACTCAGCATGATTCTGTAATATACACCAAATTATTCATAGCAGCACTTTTTGTGGGGGCAATAATAATCACAACAAAACAGGAAGAAAGTGGGAACTCAGAGATTGGGAGGTAGTTCCTCAAATATGTGGGATATGAAGGAATAGTGTTTTCACTTTCCCCTGCTCCTCCTTCAATTAGAGCTAGAGGCTCTCAGCCAGGCTCCATCCCTTGAGAACACAAGGGACTATGTGGTTCCATCCATTCCTCATCCCCATCCCACTCTAGTCTGCCAAAGGAGAGCACGTAGCCCAATTGGTAGGGTTGGTTTCCTGGTTACCTGACTCTTACTGATCTGCCGAAGAGATAACCCATTTATTTTCTTCTTTTCCTGATCAGTTTTTCCCTGGGATTAGGATAGCTACCACATAATATACCCAACAAATTCACTGCAAACTGTGGGTGTATGTGGTTGGTTGTTGTCCTTCATGCTCAAAGAAGACCAAAATGACATCACTGTGTCCAGGTCAAGGTACAGTGTGTCCACTTGTGGCTGATCAGACCAAGAGGAGCTCAGAAGGTCCTACTGCAGGTCAGGCACAAGTAGATCACATGAACATTTGGAATGGAGCTATGACTCTAAATTTGCATATCCATAAGCATGCTCACATTCCGTGTACCATTGGGAGGAGGGGACATGGAGATACAATAAACACCAGGCCTTGGGGTTGCCTGATCTCTTCATTAAAAAGGGTTGATCCAAGGAAACATGGGAGGGCCTTAGGTGATGTGGCAAAGGTCCTGACTTGGGAATCTGGAGCCCTAGTTGGCCTAGTCCTGGTCCCGTCCCAGCTGGCTGTTTCCCATGCCTGGTATACCCTTCTATATCTCCTTGGCTTCAGTTTCCCTCAAAGCTCATCTCAGAAACCACTTCCCAATCCCCAGAGATGTTGATTCTTTCTTCCCTCTCAAATTACCTTCATTTAGGTTTGGATGTAAGGGTGGTATTTCCCCAGTAGAAAGTTGACTCCCTCTTTGTGGGAGACCATTTCCAGTCCAAAGTCTTTCACTTTTTTTTTGGTGGGGGGAGCCACACTTAGGATTTCATTGGTGTGGGGAACTGCTGATGAGCAAACCCCTTCTTCCAATGGAGTCTGAGATGGTGTCACTTGGACTCTGTCTATATCTTCTATGTCCACAGCTATTTGCCTACCATCTCTCCCATTATGATGGCAGCTCCTGGAGGTCAGGAGTCCTACTTTTGCCTTTCTTTGTGATCCTGGCCTTAGCATAGTGCTTGGTACATAGTAAGAGCTTAATAAATGCTTGTTGACTATTTGAGTGACTGTGGTTCTCTGTCCACTGCACCCACTGCCTCCCTTCCTCCTGGCCCTACACATAATAGACACTTAACACATAACAGTTAAATTGATCTTGGGGGCAGTTAGGTTGCTCAGTGGTCAGTGCCTTGGGCCTGGAGTTGAGAAGACCTGAGTTTAAATCTGGCCACTGACACTTACTAGCTGTGTGACCTTGGGCAAGTCACTTTACCTGTTTGCCTCAGTTTCTTCATCTGTAAAATGAACTGGAGAAGGAAATGACATTCTAAAAATCTCTACCAAGAAAACCCCAAATGGGATCATGAAGAGTCAGACATGATTGAACAAAAAAGTTGAACTAGGTCTAGGCAATCAATCAGGCAACCAATGAGCATTTATTAAGCACCTATTCTATATGAGGCATTGTGCTATGGATCAGAGATACAAGGAAAATTTAAAAAAACCAATGGTCCCATCATCAAGGAGCTCCCATTCTGGGTGAGATAACGCATACATGCAAAATATATTCAGGGTAATACCTTTTCCTTTTGAGTTTCAGTTTCCTCATCTGTAAAATATATGTAAGTTAGACTACATGATTATTTAGAGTCCTCTGAATTCACTCCAGGCCAACGATCTTTTATTATGGTCTTACTATGTGCAAGGCCCCAGGAATTTAAAGACAAAAATGAACCAGTGCTTGCCCTCTTTTTTTTAGGGGGAACAACATGTTTCACAGAGAAGTAAAAATACTTGCATATATTATATATATACATATATACACATACACATATGTATATGTATATATGTGTGTTTATATACATACATGTGTATATACATACACATGATACATTGATTTTGGGCTGGAGGAGAGCTCTAACAAGGGATGGGAAAGGTGGAATTAGGACTGGCTTCATGAGGGCCCCAGAATGAGTTCTGAAGGGAGATAGAAATCCCCAGAGCCAGGGAAATCAAAGTAAGCACTGTAAGCACAGTTGGTCATTTTGTTTGAAACTTGGCATGGGAGAGAGGGAGCCAATGTGAAATCTAGAAAAATTCTGGAGTCAGATGGCAAAGAGCTTTAGATACCAAGCTGAGAAGTTGGTATTTTATTCTACTGGCAATAGGGAGACAAGGTAGACTTTTGAGCAGAGGAATGACTGTGGTAGAACATGTGGAGGAAGGAGACTGCGAGTTTAGGGAAAAAAAATCTCTGCTCTCCAGAAAAAAAAAATAAGCTTAGAGGTCAAAGAACTACAGAGGTTGTGTAAACAGAACTAGAACTTGGGCTGGTAGCGACAGGATGAGCCTCACTGATTCTGTCTAGAAGGAGACCTCCATTAGCTTAAGAGATTTCCTGCCAGTGTATCTGATAAGATTAACTGGGTGGTCGGGGGAGGGGGGAGGGAAGAGGAACAAAAATTGATCTTTAGCAACTTCAAGACCCCAAGGTTAACAATTCATTCCCAAAGCACCTGACTTCCGGTCCTTATCACCCAACTTTCCAAACCGAGAAAGCCTCCCTCTCTGGGCTCCTTCTGTTTTGGGTAATGTTGCCCTAAGGCTGTGTAAAACCCGTTAAAAGAACTTTGATGAAGCCTTACTTTCTACCTGGCATTTGCCCATCAGCTGTAGCTACTTAAAGCTTTTATTTCCTAGCCAGGCCTCTTTATTTACCGACCTCCAGTCAAAGGGAACAAGGTGGGAGGGAGGATCTTCTGACTTCCGAGTGTACAACAGGCGTATTTAACTTCAATTTTATTTTTTAGGACTACAAATTATAGGAATTGTTTAGGATTTTGAATTAGCAGCTGCTTGGAACGGAGAGGAGAGAGGCTGGAGGCACAGAGATCAGTTTGGAGAGTATTCAGGTGACGGTTAAGGACCTGAACCAAGGCGTGTGATGGACATGAACTTGACCAGATTTGGTAACTGAGTGGATGGGAGAGGTGACCGAGTGTAAAGCCCCCAGGAAGACTCCAGGGCTGTGAAGTTGGCTGTCAGAATCCTCAGTAGGAACAAGGAAGTTTGGGAGATGGGGTGGGTTTTGATGGGAGGCTGAGTTCCTTTTTGGATTGGAAAGTCCTGGCTGACCTTCTCCATTCTAAGGGCCCTTCCTGCTCTTATGGCCGAGGCCAGTTCTGACATTCTGTTGTTTATGACTCTGAAAAGGTTCCTGAGGCAGCTGGCAGGCGAGCAGGTCGGGGTGGAGGAGCAAACAAGGAGCGCATTTAGGAGGAGGAGGAGCCAGATTGGAAACTTCAAGGGCAGGTCTTCGGGGGGACCACGAATCCTCATTCCCCACTCTGGGGTGCCCCTCCCCCACTACTCCTACCCCAGCAGGGAGATGAAGACGATAACTGCTTTTGGTCACATGTAAGGCTTAGAGAGAACTTTCCTCTTAATTGTTCTGGGAACATTATCCGTATTTTATAAAAGAGGAAAGAAACTGATTCTCAGACTTGTCAAAGATCACTTATGACTGAGTAAGTGCCAATTAAGCATACCACGTACTATGGACTATTCTAAACAGTGGGACCAAAAATACAAAAGCAGACAGTTCCTGCCCTCCAGGAGATTATAAAAAAACAGTCCGTCTCTCTCTTCTATAGAAATACACGGGAATATATCTATACTGAGTGAATGTCTGTGTACAGAGATAGACAGGGTGCGATTCTCCTTCCCTCTTTCTTTCCCTCTGTTTCTCTCTCTCCGTCTCCCTCTCTCCTGTCTCTCCCTCTGTCTCTTTCTGTCCTTTCTTTTCTCTCTCTCCCTCCCACCCCCACCCCCCATCTCTCCAGGGTGTTGTACAAGTCTTAATACAGTTTTAAGCTATTAAAATCACTTAATGGGATCAGTGACACCTTAGCTTGGGGATTTCCTTCTATCCACTCGGATCTATGATTTAGCAGCTAAGTCCCAAGGAGCTGCTAAAAGTTTAAGAAGCCCAGGAGTTACAAAGATAGCAGGTGTCAGAGGTGGGATTCAAACCCGGTTTTTCCTAACCCCAAGTCTGATATTAGTCACCACTAAGCCAGGGGTTACTGTTCCATTGTGTCTAACTCTTCATGGCCCCATGGGCCACACTGTCAATGGAGTTTTCTTGACAGAGATACAGAAGTGATTTGCCATTTTCTTCTCTAGTGGATTAGGGCAAACAGAGGTCAAGTGACTTGTCCAAGGTCACATAGCTATTATTAAATGTCTCAGGCCGGATTTGAACTTAGGTTTTTCTGACTGCAGGCTCAGTGTTCTATTTGGTGAGTCATCTAGATGTACCTACAAAGACAGGAAGCCTGTCTTAACATCATAAAAATGTGAGAAGTTCCTGTTATCCCAGTGCATTTGAGGGTGAAGGATGAGTAGCAGTGGAGTGGGGGCTAGCCAAGTGAGGTGAGGAGAAGCGTGTGGAGTGTTGCTGGCCAGTATGGCTAGAACCAGATGGGGCCACAGAGGCAGAGGGAAACAATGAAGAGTCCAGAATTTGGAGCTAGAGGACTGGGTTTGAATCCCAACCACTTCCTTGCTGTGTGACCTTGGACAAGTAATTTCAACTTTCTCTGACTCAGTTTCCATATCTGTACAAGGGGTAATATGCATTGTAAAGGTTCCTCACAGCTCTAAACCTATGGTTCTGAGTTCTTCCAGCATTCTACAATAAAGTGAGAAGCACCACAGAATACTGGTGTGGAAAGAAAGAACCTTTAGGACTGGCTGTCAAGAACTGTTCTGTTGGCCAATGATTACCAGCATGACTGTTTCTGCCTCCCTGGGCAGCCTGATTCCGAACTACTCCCTCTCTGCAGCCAAATACACCTACTTGGGCTCCCCATTCAGGATGTTCCATCTCAAGAACTCAGGCCTTTAAAAAGAATGTTCTCCCTTCTTCCATTTACCTTGACTGGTTGAAGCCTCCCAGCTCCCTTCAAAGCAAGGCTCATTTAAGAAAAAATTTTTTTTGATAACTATTTCAACAAAATTGGCCTCCTCTGTAATCCTATGCATTTTGTCAGTCGGTTAGCTACCATATATTAAGCACCTACTGCATGCCAACTGGGGATACAAAGAAAGGCAAACAAGGAAAACCTTAGTCATTTAAAAAACATCAAGCTGAGAGAGGGTCCGTGGGCTTCACTAGAGTGCCAGAGGGGTCCAGGACACAGGCAAGGTAAAGAAGCTTCACCTTAAGACTTAGTTCAAATGCTGGCTCTTTCTGGAGGCCTTTCCTGGTGCCCCCCACTCCCCCGGGGCTAGTGAACTCCCCCTTCAAAAAAATCACTCTGCATTTATTTGAGATATTCCTGTGTTTCCTGATCTGTGAACACAGTGTATCCCTTGGGGACAGTCTTTCACGTAAGGAGGCACTGAACTCAACCATGAAAACCTGGCTTCTATTTTTGCTTCAGCGGATTACTAGCTTCGTCACCCTAGGCAAGTCACTTAACCACAACTTCTTCATCTTATAAAATGGGGATAATAGTAGTTTCTTCCTCACTGGATTGTTGTGAGAGCAAATGAGATAATTCACAAGTGCCCTGCAAACCATGGGTGTCCTGGTGGAGTCTGGTCTGACTCTTCTTGATCCCACTGGGGGTTTTCGTGGCAGAGATACTGGGGAGGTTTGTCATGTCCTTCTCCAGCTCATCTGACAGATGAGGAAACTGAGGCAAACACGGTTGTGTGACTTGCCCAGGGTCGCAGAGCTAGTGTCTGAAGGTAAACGGTAAGGTAAAATTTGAACTTGGGTCTCCCTGACTCCAGGCCCAGAATTCTATTTACTGCCTAGATGTTAATAACTCTGTGCATCCCTAGGGGCTAGTACAGCGTCTGGAAGGTAGCAGACACTTAGATTCTTAAGGACTGATTTAAAGTGTCTTTAGAACAAGAAATGTCAGAGTTAAGACTTCCAGGTGGAGACGAATCTTAGAATGTGGAATGTCAGAGCTGAGAGGGTAACCTAGAACAGGGAATGTCAGAGCTGGGAGGGGGCTGAGAACAAGGATCATCTGAGCTGGGAGGCGTCTTAAAAACAAGAGATTATTTGAGGCAGGAGGGAGCTTAGCACGTGGAATGTCTGAGCTAGAAGGTGACCTAGACAGAGAAGTCAGAACTGGGAGGTGACCTAGAACAGGGCATGCCAGGGCTGGGAGGTGACCTAGAACAGGACATGCCAGGGCACCACCTCCAGTCTCAGGCCTGCACACAGCTGCCAGGGCTGGGAGGTGACCTAGAACAGGGCCACCGGGTGACCTAGAACAGGACATGCCAGGGCACCACCTCCAGTCTCAGGCCTGCACACAGCTGCCAGGGCTGAGAGGTGACCTAGAACAGGGCCCCCAGGGCTGGGGGGAGGTGACCTAGAACACACAGCGGCCTGGGCGTTCTCTCCCCATCCGACCAGGAGCTGGACGTACTTATCCCCTCTTTGTAACCGCAGCGCACAAGGGCAGTGGCGCACACAGGCGGCGCTTAATAAATGCGCGCGGCCTTGACCTTGACCTCAGCCCGGAGCGTGCGCCCAGGCTGGGAGCCCCCACCTTCACTTGGCCCAGGGAGGTGCAGCCGCTTGCCCAAGGTCACACAAGCCCAGGGAGCTTCGCTCACGTGACTTCGGCCCCATCCGCGGCCTCCCGGGAGCAGGAGCGGCGAAGGGGGGGGAGGAGCGAGGTCGGCTCCGGAAGGCGCCCGGAGCCTCTGATCCTTCTACCCCCAGCAGCCTCCTTTGGGGAAACTGACTCCGCCCCGCCCCGCCCCTCGGGAGGAAGGAGGGGGGAGTGGCGCGGGGAGGTGGGACCTGTTACCAGGGCGACGAAGTGGCCGGGCCGCCCTCTCTCCCTCCTTCGCCCAGCCACGCGTTTCCGCCGCGCTGGACCTCTCTGATTGGGCGGCTGTCAGCCGGTACCAATCCACGCTCCCGCCCTCGAGAGGACCGGATGCTCCGAGCGCCCTCGTGCCCGCCCCCTTTCATTCATTCCCGCCACCTGCGCTTAATCGGCTCCCACTACGCGCCGGGCCGTGGGCGGGAACTGGGAGCCCCGGCTCCCCCTCCCCAGCCGGGCTCCTGGCCCTCAGGGGGTGCGGGGAAAGATGCCACCTGAGGTAGTTTCTTCGAGGAGAGGAACGGTGGCCCGTTTGGCCCATGCCGGGAAACTCCCGCGTCGGCCGGGCCCCCAGTCACGTCCCCTTGGGAGGCTGACGTCCCTGGAGGTGGGAGGCCCGGAGCGTTGTCGTCGGCATCCGGGGTGAGGGGGTTATGGAAGGGGGGGAAAAGGAAGGCAACCGGAAGTGCCGGCGACGTGTCCGCGTGCCCCCCCCCTCTCCCTTTCTTCCATTGGGCGGCGGGGCTCTCCGCGGAGGGCGCCCCGGCCGCCACTTCCGCATCCCCTCCCCAACCGCTCCAACCGAACTCCCCTCCCTGTGCGTTCCTTCTCGCGCCTCGCGGTTGGGCTGGCGCCCGGAGCCGGCCACGCCCCCTGCCCGCGCGGCGACCAATGGGACGGCCGCTCCCGCCGGGGGCCGTGGGTAATTAATGAGCGTCGGGCGCTGATTGGCTGCCGCCGGCGGCTGGGGCCGGGTTCGGTTGTGCCCGAGGTGGAGGTAGGAGCCCGAGCCCCAGACGGAGGCGGCGGCGGTGAGCTGGGGAGCGAGCGAGCGAGCGAGCGAGCGCGACATGTCCCGGGCGGCCGCGGCCCTGGCGGCGGGCGGAGCCGGGCGCTGCTGAGAGCCGAGCCCCTTGCGGCGGGAGGAGCCGGGCCGGGGCCGCCCGCGATGCCGCTGGGCGCCGGGGCCGGGGCGGGGGCGGCACTGCTGCTGCTGCGGCTGCTGACGACGGCGCTGCCCCCGCTGCCCCTGCTGCCCCTGCTGCTGCTGGGCCTCGGCGGCGCCGTCCCCGGGGCGTCCGCGGCCGCGGGGCTCGGGCTGCCCGAGAGCGTCATCTGGGCCATCAACGCGGGCGGCGAGGCGCATGTGGACGTGCACGGGATCCACTTCCGCAAGGACCCTCTGGAGGGCCGGGTGGGCCGAGGTGAGGCTGCCCGCCGGGCCCGCCACGTGCGCCCCGCCCCCGTGCCCGGCCCCGGCCGCCGGGGATCTCGGGCCGCCGGGCCTCAGTTTCTCCGTCTGTAAGAGGAGGGGGCCTCAAGATCCCTTCCTTGGGTGACATTGCCCCTTCCGGACCCGAGCCCGTTCCTGCTCCGGGGACCTGGGGGGGCGGGCCGCCAGGCTGGCGGTGCCAGGAGGGGAGCCCCAGGTCCCCATTTCACAGTTGGGAGAAACTGAGGCCGGCAGAGAAGAGGGCCGGGGGCCCGCGCGGGGCTCCACCGCAGGCAGCGCTTGCATTTCCGGCCCCTAATAACCGATGCCGGGGGTGGGGGCGGGGGCCCTCTCCCGCCTGCAGTCTGGGGTCCCAGCCGAGGGCTCGGGCCCCTTGGAGGTGAGGAGGTTGTTGGGTAAATGCAGAATAAAATGTGAGCGACCCTGAGCGGGACGGCAGCCTCCCTGGGGGCCCTTTGTGTGGGCTGGGGGCAAGTTGCATGAGAAGCGAGCCCCCCCTTGGGACCTCCGAGTGAGGGGCCCGCGGGGCCCGCAGCTCCTCGGTGCTGGCACCCGCCTGCCACCCGAAGTGGACTGCAGGGCCCAGGGCCACCTTCTTCCTCTCCTGGGGGTAGCGGGAAGCCATTGTAGACTCAGATCAGACCATGTTTGAGGTTGCATGGCTCTTCCTGCTAGCAGATGTTGAAGCTTGAGTGGTTTGGTTCGTTCAGCCTAGAGAAACTAAAGACATGGCCCATTAATGGAAAAGCTAATTGGCAGGGACCACACAGACCAGGCCCCCCAGGTGTCCCTCCACTTAATTGTTACTGGCTGTCCTGCCTCTGATTCGCAGGTGCTCCACCAGCTGGCCTTTTATTCAAGCTAGTAGCAGATGCACTTGGACTATCTGACACCCCCTACCCCCCAGTTCCAAGTTAGGAATCTGGAGTTCTCAATCCTTATCTTTTGGGAACCAGAATTGCTAATGGAAGAGGAAGCCTGGCACTGAGCTATTGGCTCATGTTGGAAGTCCCTTACAGGAAGTTGGTTATTGTGGATGCCATTAGACAAGGCCTGCTGAGGTCCATGTCGAATGAATTGCCACTCCAGACTTTGGTCCCACCATGGCAACTCCTGGCTGTGGGGCCACCCCTTTTGGCTGCTTTCCCAGCCTCCTCCATAAACTGTAGAGTCTTCAGTAGGAGAGAGTTTTGTTGGGAGCCACATTCCTTAACCTGTCTCTTCAGAGAAAGCATCTACCCACTGGATCAGGAAAACAGTATTTTTAGCTCTTTTCTTGGCCGCTGGGTTTGGAGCGGAGGCCAGTTCAGGCCTCCATGGGGGAGGATGTCCAGTCGGGCCATTGTTTACCCTTTGTTCCTTTTCTCCCTCCCAAATGTGTTGGCCCTTCTTGGAAGTAGAGGGAAGGGCCAGGTGCTGAGAGAGTTAGTGTGCTGAAGCAGAAAGAAAAGGGCCTGTGTACCGGAGATCTGGGCAAGTCCAAAGCTTCTCCTTGACCTTCCATCTATGCCGGCTGAATCAGAACGTGTCTGTTGTCTCCCCCACTAGACATGAGGGCAAGAACTAGGTTTGCCTTGCTTTGTATTCTCAGCCCTGGGCGCATTGTCTGACACATAGTAGGTGCTTCATAAATGGCTTGTTGATGGATGAGTTTCCCTATCTGTAAAATTTTTTTGGTCCTTTAGTCATGTCTGACTTTTGGTGACCCCAAGTATTTGGGGTTTTCTTGGCAAAGATGCTGAAGTGGTTCACCATTTCCTTCTCCTGCTCATTTTACTGATGAGGTAACTGAAGCAAACAGAGTTCAGTGCCTTGCCCAGGGTCACACAGCTACTAAAGTGTCTGAGGCTGGATTTGAATTCAGATCTTTCTGACCCCAGACGTAGTTGCCCCGTCTGTAAAATTAGCAAAATAAAGCCTTTGCCTTAGCTTCACTGAGAGACTCATTTGAAAGAAATTCTGTGTGAAAGAACTTTTTAAACAGTAAAAGGGAGACCCTTGCCTTACCCAGGTGTCACCCCAGATCATCAGGCTTTGGTAGAAGCTGTTGAATAAAAGCTGTGTTACTTCTTTCCCATTTGATATCATTTCTGACTCCCTCTAATGAAAATAGCAGCTCCCCTTTACATAAAACCTTGAGGTTTTTGAAGCGCTTTCTCCCCAACAGCCCTATGAGGTAGGTTGCGTGGCGATTATCGTCCCCAGTTTAGAGAAGAGGAAATCCGAGACTTGGATTTGGCCCACAGTCACACAGCTGGCAGTTGTCAGAGGTGGAATTCAGACCTGGGTATCTGACCTTCAGGTCTGTAGGGCACCATCCCTTCACCCAGGCTGCCTCTTTCTTCAATAGTTTGTTTCTGTAGCGGTCCAAGCAGCGTTTGGCTTCCACAGAACTAGCAGGATTTTATTAATTTTCTATAGTCCTAGTAAAATAGAAGTGTTCCTTCACTCCTTAACACTGGATCTTGCAAGTGTCCATATTTAATGACTATTTCATTGAGTTCCTAGTTCCTCATAGAGAGATCTGCATCCCCCGATGCTCCAAGCAGAAGTGTTTTTGGCTGTGACAGTGACTGATTGGCCCTAAGCACCATTGCTCTGGAAATTGCCCTGGAAAAGCATTCTTCCTGATCATTTGCCCTCTCCCTCTGGCAGCCCCTCCTTCGTATACCCCAGCAAACCCAACGTTCACCTTGGGATTCTATCTCAGGGCTCCTTGATTTTGACTGTGAGGTTTATTTAGGAAAGTGTTGGTTATTTAGACTGAGGGCCAAAGGTGGCTGCTCCTAATTAGCTGTATGACCCCGGACCAAGGCCCTTTCCCGTTCTGAGTCTCAGTTTCATCTGTTCTATTTTCATATGACAGCTTTTGATCACTTAAAGACATGCATCTTTTTCAGTAGACTGTCACCTTAATGATTGTAACTCCTAATTGATCTGAGCCTGCTACCAGCTAGTACTGGGTTACTCAGTGGTAACAGCAGATAGATGGTTAGGCCTTCCCAAGCTGCTAGTTTGTACATATTAGCCAAGTTAATAAAATAATCTTTCATTAAAATCTCCAGAGTGCTGCACCTCACTAGTGTGTTAGGAATCCTGGAGATTAGCTGGACTGTTCTAATTCTGAGGTTCTGTGAAGTTTGCTAAGAGGTTCCCTCTCTTCTACCCCTCCAGTCCAAAAGAGATGAAAACATATCTCTTTGCCTGGTGACCTTTTAACTTGAACTTCAGTGATGTGCCAGATGCCCATGGAGATGCCAGTTACTTAGCAGTCCAGGCCTGTGATAAGATCATGGCCCCTTGAGTCAATGAGCAGTCACTAAGTCTCTTCTATGTTCCAGGCATTGTGCTAAGCATTGGAGATACAAAGAAAGGAGAGAGACCCTGCCCCCAAGCCCATGGTCTAATGAGGGGAACATGCAGAGAACCAGGGCCTACAAGATGGAGGTGGAATAAAATGGAGGTAGTCCTGGAAAGATGGCACAAAGATGGGAAAGCCCCGGCATGGCTGGCCAAGGGATCCCTGGTACCTGGAAGGGAGGAACTGGTGACACTCTGGTTTGCTTAAACAGATTTGGTACCGAACGTTCACCTGTGGCTAACCCAAGGCAGAATCTGGGGTTCTGCATGTGACTTCACAGGATGACTTTGACCTCTATCTGTGCTGGGCACTGGGTGCTTATCCCCACTGATCTGGTCTGGTTGAGGAGATCCCCCACAAAGAGCTTTGCTTATCTGGCCTAGTCACTAGGTTTAAAAAGATTCCCTAACTATCTCCCTTTAGAAACTTCCTTCAGTGTTGATAGAGAAATGTGAGGAGTTTGATGGAAGGCAGTCTGAAGTTAGGTGGAGAAGAGGGAGGGGGTGTTTGGAGTCCCAGAAAGAGCTTCCAAGGATCCTGATTGGAGTCAGAGAATCTGCCTTTGAAGTCTAGCTCTGCTGCCATGCCACCAGCCCGAACCTTGGTTTCTGACTCTGTAAAGCGTTTTTTAAGGTCCCTTTTAACAGGGTTGTGTTCACCACTGATCCTGGCTGCCTTTGGTCTTTGGGTGTTTGACAGTACCTAAAGGGTGTGATCCCCTATAGTTATATATAGCACCCACTTTCTATAGGACCCATTCTCAGCCCTAAGAGTAAGAGAGAGACTTAAAATGTAACCTGGGAACCACTCGCCCCTGTCTAAGAACCCTAGAAGGTGTAGACCCATAAGTGGAGTCCTTCTGGCCCCCTTCTTTTCCCTTAGCTGTATTCTAGCCATATCAACAGCATGCTGACCACACCACTCACTGTACTTGGGGGTGGGGCGGCAGGGGAAGTTCTTCTTGCTGCTCTACCTTTCCGGGCTTTATACAGATTAAACCCTACATGTGGCCAATCCCTTGAGACAGTCACTTGGGTTATTTTTGGGGGGAAATGTTCTGAAAGGCAATTCCAGGATTGGGTTTGGGTGTGTGGGTGGGTGTGTATCTAAGTCTGACTGTTCTCTGTGGCCAGGCAGCTTTGCCACAGATTACATTTCTTTTTCCACTCTTAATATGAAAAAGATCACCAGCGACCAATCCTTTTCTGTACATGCTAATAAATGAAAGCTGGTTCAAACTCTGAATTTGGAGGGGCTGTTCTAGAGAGGGAGGAAGACAGCTGGCAGAATCTTGGTTTCTTCGTTTTATGCATCAGGGCATGGGGTCGCTCCCCTTGGACTCTTGGTATTGGAGCACATTAACTTAGCCATCTTTGTGGAGGTGGATTTTGTTTTTTTTGAGGAGAACTGGGGGAGAAGTAGGTAATGTTTACCGATTTGCCTGAATGCTCTTAACTTCCTGTTGCTGGTGCTTTGGGTGGGCTGTCTGGCAGGAACCATTAGTAATGACAAGTCCTGATTTCAGAGAACTTCCATTCTTTCCCCACTTGTCTTTCCTAACTCCCTCCTATTCTTATGTCCCCCATGAGGGAGTTGACTAGAAGGAAAATCCCAAGGAGCTGGATACCTTGAAGGGTCTGAATTCTTGTGTTTCCTGTCGAAACTTTGGAAGGCAGACACCAGATTTTACAGGGAGGCAGGGAATAAGAATGGTCCTCTGTATCTGAAGTAAAGTGTATGTGTGTGTGTGTGTGTGTGTGTGTATGTGTATGTGTTTGTCTGTGTCTTAAAAAGTGGGGTGGAGGCATCTAATCAAAGAAGTCAGCACTGTGTTCGGAGTTTGGGTCATTTATGAGGTTATAGGGTATGCCCAGAAACAGATATTGCTTAGATGTCCAGCACTGCTGCAGGTACGGAGGAGGTCCCATCCTCAGATGTGACTTGTGCTAGTCTGTGTTCTAGCTAATGTTCCCTTGGGGGTGGAGTGGGGGAATGTAACATTTTACAAACAAGTAAATAGGCAGTGATTTGGGTGCACTAATGTCCAGAGTAACCAGGAAAGACTTCCTGGGGGAGTGGGATTGGCATCTCAGAAAACTGGAGTAGCTGATTCTAGGAGATGACTGGAAGCCTCCTCTAGGGAAAGGGAATCTTGGAAGAAGGTTGACATTTTGGTGTCTGGGGTTGATGTGTAGACATACATTAGCCTCTAAATATGAGATAAGAAGGACAGATCACCCCCTGGGGCCTTGGCCATGGTGATGCCCCTTCCCCCTTGGTTGGTGAAACCATTGTGTGACTTGTTTTCTCTGTCTATTGCCAACTGATCCCTCTCTGTGTTTTGCCTAGGCCTTGGTTTTGGCTTTTTGACTGAGTCCAAGTTTTACAGAACGAATCCTTTTTTTGAAGGGATTAGTTCTGTGAAGTTTGGATTCAGGCAAAGGGCTGCACTTGAGGACTTAGAGGGCCATGTGTGGCTTCAAGGCTGCAGGTTCCCTCACTCCTGGCCTAGACCCTAGGCAATTCACAGGAAGTAGGTGAAGTGATCTGGGAGTACTTTATCAATTGAAGTATCTGAAATAGGTGTGTGTGTCTGTCTGTATGTCGATATGTCTGTATATGTCTGTCTTGAATTAAAGAGTTTAGTGACAGTTTTGGCCTCTCTTATAAACTTTTATAAAAAAGCAGTAATTACAACTATTTCTTAGGGCCCTAACTTAATTTACTCACATTGAAATCTTTTGATGGAAATTGAGGAAACCAGCTAGCATTTTATCTATATATCTAGCCTTCCAGCTGACTCTCCCAACCTGTTTGTTTTAGACTGGCCCTTTTTTGGGTGCTACAAAACATTCTCTTTTCAGTCATCTTTTTCTGTCTGCTGTAGAATTCCCTGCTGTCTCTCTTGTTTTGTGAGGTTTCTCTGAAGCTGGCCCTCCCAGGGAGATGGGCAGCTGCAGGCAGGGCAGCGCCCTCTTTTAATAATGAGTTTGTATTTGTTCAGAAACTTCTGTTTGTTGGCCTGGAGCAATGGGAAGAGGTGCTTTTGTGAACCTTCTTGTAATACCCGAATTTTTGCCCAGGCTCTGATGTGGCTGTAGGGCTTGGTGGAATGGATGGTGTCAGGTTTCCAGAATGCTGTTTTCCTGGTAGACGGAGAACTGGTAGCAGCTGCCTTCTTTCCAGCCTGAACCAGGTGTAGCTGGGGTGACCATCTCTACCACCACCACCATCATGAGGCTTCTTTGGCCCCCTGGCCCTGTTCTGGTCCTGTGGCTCTTGAAGAGCCTTATGTCTTTAGCCCTGGTTTAACAGAGCCCCGGTCCTGTGCTTCCTTCCTTAGCCTCAGACTATGGGATGAAGCTACCCATCCTTCGTGCCAACCCTGAAGACCAGATCCTCTATCAGACAGAGCGCTACAATGAGGAGACCTTTGGCTATGAGGTGCCCATCAAAGAGGAGGGAGACTATGTGCTGGTGTTGAAGTTTGCCGAGGTCTATTTTGCACAATCCCAGCAGAAGGTGAGGTGGAGCCAGGCTTTCTGAGCTATCCCTCTCACTTGGCCTGTGGGTCATGGGGTCTCAGGTCGAAAAGGCAAACTTTCTTGGGGGGCGGGTAGGGTAGATGAACATTGGAGAAGCAGGTCATTCTCATCCCCTGCCTCCTTAAGGTATGTCTCTGGGGTGCTGGGATGTAGGCACTTAATTATAAGACCTTCGCTGAAGAGCCAGTGGCCAAGACTCTCCTAACCCTTTGGCTGCCAACAAAATGGCATGTACTTCCTTTATGTGGGTTACGTTTCTAAATCTCATTTTTTCTGTCTCTGCTGGTATATTTTGCCTTCTCTGGTATTGATACTGTATTGGCTTAAATGGCCTGTCTCATGAGTGTGGTGGGACCTCTTGCCTGCCGTGTTGACGAGGCCTCCTCAATTTTTCTGAGCCCGAGCCTCGAGCCATCTGGAGGTTTTATTTGTCTCTTCGCTGAACTGGTTTTACAGCTGAAACTCTATCTGGTCTTCTCCAACCTGTGGTCTTCTACCAGGTTCCCCACCCCTGGCTTCTACTCTTTGGTTCCCATGAACCTTTATAAAAATTCCCCTACAAAATGCACCTACAATGTTCCTGCAACTCCTCTGTCTCCTGACTCACTGCAGGCTACTCCCCCATGCCTGAAATGGTCTTACTGCCCAATAACTTCTGCCTTTGAGAATCTGTAGCTTGGATGCTCCCTGTCAAGGGAAGCCCTTCCTCATCTTCTCAGCTGTTAGAGTTCCTCTTCTCCTCAAATTATCTTTATTTATACAGCTGCATTTGCATTGAATCTCCTTAGTAGGATATATGGTCCTTGAGGGCAGGAGCTCTTTTAAAAATAATTTTGCTTTTCTCTCCCAAACACCTAGTTGTGCCTTGTCCAGATTGGGAAGCTGACTGACGCTTACTGAATTGAATTTTCCCTTTCTGACCCTGAAGGTGTTTGATGTCCGCTTGAATGGTCATGTGGTTGTGAAAGATCTGGACATCTTTGACCGAGTTGGTCATAGCACAGCTCATGATGAAATCATCCCCATTAGTATCAAAAAGGGAAAGCTGAGTGTCCAGGGGGAAGTTTCTACCTTCACTGGGAAACTGCACATCGAGTTTGTCAAGGTAAGCCCTTCTGTCATCTGGCAGGGGTGGGGGCTGGGGAGTGCCTTGTTCCTGTGTGGGCTTGACAGGTTTTTTCCCATCTTGTAGGGGTACTATGACAATCCCAAAGTCTGTGCACTATATATCATGGCTGGGACCATAGATGGTGAGTAATATTTTTGTTGGCATTTAATGGCATTTTGGGCATGGGTACTAGCACTTGGTGATTGCTGGGGGTAAGGATGGGGCCAGTCACTTGGCACAGTCTGACAGGAAGCAAAATTCATAAAACCAGGACCTGAATTAGTTAGTGGGATTGTACACTTGGAATTGGAAGAGACTTTGAAGATAAGTGCAGACCCCTCCTTTTGTAGCTGAGGGAAGTAAGCTTCCTCCAGGAATGTAGAATCTGATGGCCACAGTCTCTGGAGGAGCTAGTGGCAGATTCCCAAGGTGCTGCTTTCCTCAACTGTACCAAACCCCAAGGCAAAGGATCCCCATGGTAGAGGATGGGCTGGGTCAGCCCCAGCCAGCTCAGACCTGTCCTTTGAGTTGCTTGGCCTTCTAAGTGGAAGGCAAAGTATTTCCTTCCCTTACCGTTCGTTAAGCTCATTGTCAGATCCCAGAAAATCTACTCTTGGGAAAACTATAGTGCTTCCTTCCTGACTATCTTATACACAACCCTCTTCCTTGGCTGATCTCCTCAGAGCCTGAGGTACCAACACATAAAAGGGCTCTGAATTGGAGAGTCACATGATATCACCCTCTGAGTATCATGCGCCATGGTGTTTCCTTCCCCATTTATTAGTCTTTTCCAGGGGACAATAGAGTGGGAGGCCTGCCGAACCAACTTGCATCTATCAGAACATCTATCAGAGCCTTCTGGTAGATAGAACTTGCTGACATGGCTAAGCTGAGCTGGGAAGGAAGGTCTTGGCACCTTTTAAACCTTCTCAGTGTCCTTGGCATCCGGCTGTGGGCATATTTTCCCTCTTGGGGCTCTGAGGTTATCACAGCTGCCAGTTTCCCAGGCTGCCTTCACAGAGCGGCTTGTGTCTCTATGGCTGGCACCAGTCAATCACTCTCCCCCTGTCCTTACCCCATTCTGCTTCAATACACCATCCAACGTGTTCCTGTCTTTTATGTTAATATTGAGGTGCCTGAAAGTTCAGAAAGGAATCTCTTCTGTTCCCCAAAGTCTTGGCATGACTATACCTCTTCTAAGAGAGTGAATTGAATTTCTTGCAAGGGGAAGAAGTCAGGCCTAATGCAGAGTTGTGTAGACACTGAACCTGTAAGGAGAGACGGTGCTCAGAATACAGGACTCAGCTGTTTGTTAAAGTCGTCCTGTGAAGGGCAGTAAGGCTGCTGCTGAGCCAGTGTGACCCACGTAAGGAGAAGGCCTTTGGATCCAGTCCTGGCCTTAAACCTGGCTCCTTGTTGCCTAGGCCTCAGTTTGTGTGTAAAATGAGGAGGTCTAGGTGCTCCTTAAAGGACTCTTCCAAGTGAAAAGGGATTTGGGACCATGGGAGGCAGGAAAGAACTGAGAACACTGAGGAATATATGTCAGGTTATTGTCCCTACCTCGGCTTATGAGCATTCTCAAGGCTTGGTGGGAGAAGTGAGGAGGGAAAGAGGATATTGGAGACTTCTGTGAAGGATGTTACCTTTATCACCTCCTTCCCTTACTCAGGATGGTCAGGAACCAGCCAAGATTTCTGTGCTTTGGGGTGTCCGACCAGCCAGCTTCAAAGAATCCTGACCCTGCTGGTCACAGAAGGTTGGGCCATAAGGAGTGGGGCTTCTGGTGCCCTGTGTTCCAGCTGGCGTTGGGGGCACATTCTTTACTGTGCATATCAGTCATACTTCTCTCTGTCCTCAGAGGTGCCAAAGCTGCAGCCTCACCCAGGCCTGGAGAAAAAGGAGGAGGAGGAAGAGGAGGAAGAATATGAAGACGGTTCCAACCCCAAAAGGCAGCCCAATAAGAACCGGGTCCAGTCGGGCCCCCGGACTCCCAACCCCTACGCCTCCGACAACAGCAGCCTCATGTTTCCCATCCTGGTGGCCTTTGGGGTCTTCATCCCGACCCTCTTCTGCCTCTGTCGGCTGTGAGGACACAGGGCCATCCTGAGGGTCAGGGAGGAGGGAGGAGGAACAAGACCAAACATGGTTGGTTTGGGTTTCTTCATGTTTTTCACAATTTATTAACAAAAAAATTTTTTAAAGAGGCAGAATGAGGAGAGAGTGGACTTGCCCAGCCCAGGCGTGGCCTCATTTCACTCCCCTCGCTTTCTTCATGGCTGGCATCCAGTGGCTGCCTTCCTCTCCAGGGTACTTGGGGTGAAATTGGACCCTTCCTGTCTAAGGATCTAGAGGCTGATCCCTGGGGACTCGGATCTGTGTCCCTTGGGGAAAGGGCTTGGGCCCAGAGCACAAATACTGTTCCCTTTTAAGATGGAATATTAGGAGAACCAGGGATAGGAAATGGATTACCTGAAAGAGATTATGGTTGGGAATGAGGTGTGGGGCTGAAGCCTCATTCAGAGGGCCAGGGCTCCAGCGGGGAGGGCTGGCCTCCAAAGGAAAGTTCTGTCTTAAAGTGTGTGAACAAGGTGGGACTCCTGGACCAGGGAGGGGAGCTGGTCTAGGAAGCTCCTGTCCTGAAACTGCCTTTGTCACCACAAAATACATTTTGCTTTTAGTGCCTGTTGGGGATTTGATTTTGCTTTTCCTTTTCTCCCCCCTTTATGCTACTCACTTGAAATTTTGTGCCCTGTTAACCTCCTTGGTGAGTGGGCTCCTTTAGGGGATGGGAGCCCAGGGACTTTTCTTTTGGTATTCAGTGAAATGAATGGCCGTTTTGAAGACTCTTAGCTTGTCTAAAAGCCCATCTGGACTTGGAATTGAAGAAGGTTGATGTTGTCCAGTAAAATGAGTGTTGAGGGTGAGACCTTGGCCCTGCCCAAGGACTCCTCCTTGGGTCCAGCCAGGTCTCCCTGGTTTTGGAGTCATACTCCTCTTCCCTAGGAGCAGTGGCCCCTTGGTCTCTCTGGGTTTTCCTCCCTAGATTATGAGGGCTATTTGGCACTCGCTACTGACTGCAGGGGTATGTGTCATGTGGTTTTGTACCCAAGGGCTAGGACTGTTCAACCAATTACTTCCTGATAATTGACCTAGAACTGCCCCCAAGATACTTAACTGCCTGCCTGTACCTTTGATCTGACCCGGTCTTGGCTTCTGACATCTGCTGGCTCTCCCCTCTGTACTCAGTCTCATCTGCTCCTGCCCTGCCTGACAGCAATAATTTGGCCATCCTAGGGGGCAGGGGCTGGAAGCGTTCCAATGCACCAGAGCCCTGGCAACCACCTAGTCCACCTTCTGTTCACGTTTGACTTCCTTTGCAGTGTTCCGATCTCTGGGAATTAAAATACCTTTGTTGGATTTCCCTCACTAACAATCGTCCTCACCCCCTTAGTGAAGGTAGCCTGAGACAGGGCTCGGCCAGGCTTGGGGGAGGGATACAGGATCTGTTGGCACCTTAGAGCACCAGGCCTTGTCCCTCAGCCTTATGGAAATCCCAGCTTGGCTTCTTCAGGCTTTTCATTCTCATTTTAGAGCTAAAGAGCAAGTTTGTGACCCATTCTCCCTTAGGACTCTTTGCCAGCCAGAGTCGCCTGCTGGGCTTCTGGAGCTCAGATGGTGTCCCTGGCTGATAGCATTCAGGAAGCAGAGCTGAGAGTGGTCAGAGCCTCTTCTGGCAAGACCCTTGTGGGCCTTTGTCTTCTAACAGAACCTTTGGCTCTGGTCACCTGAATTGCCCTTCAGAGCCCTCCAGGAGTGGACCAGACTCCAACTGCCCTGTGCTGTCAGCTCTTCCCCCTGGGTCTGAGCCACTGCCAACCTTGAGCTGTTTCTAATCAGGAGAGGAGACCTGTGGACTTGCACTTGGCTTTGTTTGGCTCATCAGTCAGCAAGATTTTCTTTCCTCCCCTCCAAGTGAGGGGAGCCCTGACTCTGCCTTTTTTGCCACGACCAGTCCCGGGTCCTGTGGCCCTTTTGTAACGGTACCCCCCGAAGAAGGTGTCCTCCAGTCGTGGTTCCCAGGCTGGTCCTTTCTCCTTGAGCTGGGCAGGAGGACATTTTCCTTTCTAGCTGTGCTCAGAGGAAGGAACACCTTTCCATGATCTAAAAAATCTGAAGGGGAAGGAAGGGAACAGGAAACAATGTGGGTGGGGGTGGGGGTAAGGAATCCCCTTGGGCCTAAGCTGTTCCACAGTCAGGAGTTCCCCCCTTTGCCCAGGCCTGGCTATAGCTGGTCTAGAAAGCTGTGTCCTCCTCCAAGGCCAGTGGCCTGCTATACCTTGCTAGACATAGGTACATGACATTTTTGCTTAGGGGATGGGGACTCTTTATTATTATTTTTTATTTTTGTATTGTGTATATTAGAAATTACTCTAGGCTCTTGCCTCTCACCCTTGATTCCCATCTTAAGCATGGAGCCAGTGTTGGAACTGAGAGACAGCTCCCAGCTGTCTTGAGGTGCCTGAGTCCAGCCATCTCTTGAGGCCACATTTTATCCCTAACCTCCCCCCTTCTGCTAACATTGCCTCAGCTCACCCAAGGCAGGAGAACCTCCAGCTAGGGTTTGGCTCCTTGGGGTGGGCACGTCTGCTTGCCCTCTCCTAGTCACCTGGCTCTAATGAGATGGGTGGGACATGGATGGATGGATGGCCCTGAGTGGGAGGGAGAGCAGGAGGAAGAGAAATCAGCTTCTGCTCTGGGCTTCAGGCAGGCTAAACTCCAGCCCCATGCCAGAGGAATGTACCTGGATGTTTCCTTGAGCCAGTCAGGACAGCTTCTTTTTTAAAAAAGTCTATGCTTTTTTTCATGGTCCTGATGTCAGGGGGAAAGCTGCATTGTGGGGGTCCTGATTTGACCTCCTGGTGGCTTGAAAGACAGTTGTCTGTTTGTTTTTCCCTAAATTGCTATTGGCTAGCGTCACTGGGATTGGTGTTGAACGTTCATAAGTAGTAAGTACCCCTCAGTTGAAGAGCTTCCATCTTGTTCTCTGGTCTCCATCACTTGTCCAAGGGGCTGCCAGGAGCTTGGCTTGGGTTTCAGTTCTGTGATGCCATGCCGAGCCTGCCCTGCATTACCTTGCGCATCCCCCTCCCTCTGGCGGCACCTGGAGCTCTTGTTACATCTGGATTTTTTTTCAGTTTCAGTTTGATAGCCAATGTTTTTGGAGAAGCTTCTGTTTTAAGGAATTTCTCCTTTCCTTCTCCCTTCATTCCATCGCCTGAGAAGTCCTGGTGTCTCAGAATCTCAGCCAGACTTCAGAAGCACTGGCAGTATTTTCGATTGCCCAGCTCTTATATACATTTTCCTCAAAACCTACTCACCTTGGGGAGTCCAGGGAAGGAATTAGCAGGTTTTCTGTCCGTCCTCCTTAGGAAAGAGGCAGAGGCAGTCCCTGGGGGACTGGGGAGGGCCCCAGTCAGCACAGTGCCTTTCTTACTCTCTTTTCTCTCTAACTGTCTCTCTTGGACCTTTTTTTGGTTTTGTTTTTAAACCAGTTTTGAGCCTTGGTATATGCTTTCTCTCTAGATTCAGGTCTGGGCCAGGGGCTGTCCCTTCCTGCATGCCCCTACCACACCCTATGCCCCTGCATAAGCCTGTTTGATGTAAAAAAGGTGCCCACTTGAGTCGTGGTGCCTTGGTGACTTAAGTAGCCATGCTCCATCCTCTGCTTTCCTTTGCCAAGACCCAGAAAGATGCAGGAAGGAAAACTTTAAAGTGTGAAAAGACACCCCAGTTCTTTGGTGAAAATCCAGTAGGAGTAGCTTTCCCCTTTTTGGAATGCCGGCTAAAGGGGAAGTGAGGCCCAGTTGGCCTACTGAGGCCACATTGACCCTGCCTGGGAGCCGGCTGGAATATGAAAAATGGAGGTGTTTCCATCCTCCCATGGAAGGATGTGAATAAGGATCAAAGATCCCAGGCCTTGGGAAGAGAGGAGTCATTTATCCTTCCTTGTCAACCCCAGGCAGGCATCTCCTTAGGTGGGTTTTTAGATCCAGTCAGTCTTCTCTGGGACGGAGGCTGCACAAGAAGGTCTCCTTTGTAATGGGCAGACAACAGCTAGAAAGTTTTTTCAATTGGGCCAAGGATGTGATTCTACCCCCTTCTGTGAGTTGGCTAACTTCCCATGGTCTCCCAGTTGCCCTTTAGCCAGGATTAATGGCCAAGCTGGATTGGAGCTAGGGAACCTGAGGGTAGTTGAGTTGGCAAAAACACAGCACTTGGTGTTGGGACAAGGAATTCTGGTCCTCCACTTGGCAGAGGTGATGGTGGTGGGGCTGTCTGTCCTCTGGGTCCATCTCCTCCTAAGCATCTTGTGAGAGAGGGAGGCGTTCCAGCGTCCTTAAAAGACAACACCATCTTTACAAGATGTAGGGGGGCTGGTTTCTCTTCTCTGGGGTTTCAAGCTCAAACATTTCCCTTCCAGGAAAGACAAGCTGCTCAGACATTAGCAGGCTGGAGTGGGGAGACCATGCATGTGAATAGACTGGGTTGGCTGGTGGGGGTCTGTGATCCCAAGGGGAAATCAGTGTGGAGGGAGCCTTGGGTCCCTCTTCCTGCCCACTCCTGCATTTCCTTGGTGTGCTTGTGATCTGGGGAATGAAAAGAGATTGGACCCTGGATCCATTGCTCCCTCCTTAGGCTTCGGGCTTTTGTCACTCTTGCCCCTTCCTGTGAGTTTGTCCTGAAGCTAGCCACGAGTGGCTTTTCCCCAGCTTGAGCTAAGGGCCAACTTCATCTGTAGTTCTTGGCCTGGCCTGTTTAGGAAATGGAGCTGGCTCTAGCTCCCCTATTCTGGACATACAAATTCCCATAGAATTGTCAAGGTCTTAGCGGCCTTTGTCGTTCCCTTTGGACCTCCAGGCCTACCCCAGCCCCCCAACTGGCCCCCGCCACCTCGGGGTTTGCAGCCCCAACTTGGGCATCGGTAGCGAGCAGCACAATGGGATGGGATAGAGGGTTCAAACCCTGCTGGTTTGACTGGGGGTAAGGGTTCTTTTCCTTCTGAGTTATTTCCATCTGTCCTAACTTTCTTTCCCCTGCCCCCAAATCAGGATGTTTTTCACTGTCCATTGCTTTGTGTTTTAATAAACAATTTGCAGTGATACTTTGTGTTGGGACTGAATTTGGGTCTGACCAGGGATGGGGGGAGGGTGGCTCAAAGGCTGACCTAGCTAGTGCTTTAGGTTGGCAAATCAGGCTTTTAGCTTTGGAGGCACTTAGGCGTTTGGAAGGGGCTAGGGATCTTCATGTAGCTGTCTCTCTCTCTCTCTCAAATTTATAATTCCAGGATGTTAGGTTGAGGAAATATTCTGTAATACTCTGGCAGTTTTAACCAGCAACGTGTTCAAGAAAAATAAAATTATATTGTCACCAGAGTCCAGCTTTACTTTTTAAGGTATATACAGTCTTGTGACAGCAACAGCTCATGAGGTGTAGGGCCTGCAAGTATGAATCCCATTTTACAGTGTCAGAGACAGACTTAAGTCCAGCGATCACACTTACAGGTCAACCCCAGATGGGAAGTTGGGCCTCCCCTGCCCTAATGGCCAGGGCTCTTCTCATCCCCAGTGAGCTTTGGAGTTTGAGCTGGGGGACTTTGTATCCCTGGTCTGTGGCAAGTAGTAGGTGCTTAGGTTTCTAAAACTGAGCCTCTGGCTCAGTATTTTGTCAACAGAATTAAAAGGTGGGGCTTGGACTATATGACTCTTCCACTTTAAATTTGATATTCCTGAGAAACCTCTGCTAGGCCATTTCTAACCTCTTCAGCTAGCACAGTTTTTCTGTTTCTGATGGGCTGGCAGTATTGGGACTCTACCTTTATGAGTCTCAAACCAGGCTCTGTCCATTTTGTCCCTCTGCAGGCCCACCTCTGACAGCAACTTCAGAAAGCTGAGTTTTTTCTCTGTGTAACTTGGAGGTTCAAAGGGGACAAAGTTTTTCTAGGGAAGGCAGACTGAGACTCCTCTCAGGTATGGGGAGCTTACCCTGCTCCTTTGTCCCAGGGATTGGGGGAGGAAGAAGAGTGCCCGGAGAGGAGCTTTCTCAGCTACGGGAATTGTCGCCTACCCTAGGATCAGATGGGACTGAAACCAGAACTGCAAAAAAGGAAAAATCTGAAGGCGTGTTCTGGTCGAAATGGCTAGAGAGAGCTTTTGGGCCAAGTGCCTGCCTAGGGCTGGGCCCACACAAGGCTGGATGTAGATCCTAATCTTGTTGCAAAGGAAATTGGGCTCCCGGTTTGGGTAAGACTGCTTATCTTGAGTGGGGACAGTTTTCAAAGCCGCATTACCTCACCCCACTTGGGCTGCATTGAAGGAAGCTGGCCAGCCTTTGCAATGTTAGGTCTCTGGGGATGGAGGAGGAAAAAACCAAGGCACTGTGGGGGGTGGGGGTGGGTTAGTGGGAAAAGCCATGGATTTATGTCGAAGGGCCTGGGTTCAAATCCTCAAAACATTTCATGTGGCCTATGGTAAGTCATTTCCCTTTTCGGGGCCTTCATTTCCTGTCTGTGAAATGAGGGGGTGGGTCTAGAGACTGGAACACAAAGGCGGGCTAGCCAAAGAAAAAGAAACAGGCCAGGCCAGAATTGGGCTAAGTCCTTGAGTGGGGATTAGAACTCAGCTCCTCTGACTTGAGAGCCAGCACAGGAAGGGGCTGGAGGCATCTTGTTACTTTATGTACTTACGACTAGACTCCTCTCTTGCTCTGTGTCCATCCAAGGTCATGAGAACCGGCATCAAGTTGCAGGGGCCTTGTTTTTTATTTTTGGCTTTTTGTGAAGTCACTTTTAAAAAGTTTCCAAACTGCCTTGCCTCCTCTCTATCCTGCTCAAGGCCTGGGCTAGCCAGCTCTCTCCTGGGACCCTTACTGATTCCACATGAGTGTAGCTGTTGCTTCCTCAGAGCTGGTGCAGAGACAGTCTGTATTTCCTGTTCACATCAACCTAGGTCCTTTCCCCTGTTTCCCTTTTCTATTCTCAAGGCACGAAAATGCCTGACTTCAGCTCACCCTTTCACCAGTCCTTGAGACCATTACCACCTCAGGGGAGTACCCAGGGAGGTCTAGACCCTCCTTACATGCAGGGCTGTTTTCTCTGGCTTCAAGTCAGTCTCAGCTAAGATTCAGCTTTCCCAGGCCTTCCTCTGAGAATAAGATCTCTAGTTCTTTGCACATTCCCCCTGTGAGTTCCTTGAGAGCAGGGGCTACCTTTTGCCTTTCTTTGATTCCCAGGACTTAGCACAGTGCTCAACACATAGGTAGATACTCACTAAATGCTTGTAGACTGCTTTGATTGGTGCTGGTGTTGATTCTGGAGCTGTGAGAATGACCAGCCCTTTGACCTACGCCTTTCCAAGGAAGTGAAACAGGCAAGTTTCTACTGGGCTGTGTTGGTGGCAGCCTGAACAAAGCTAGCCCCTGAGGGCAATCTCCTTCTGAACCTCTTCCCACTCTACACTCCTGGGACTTGGTCACTGTTCTTCCCTCTGCAAAAAGATCACAGAACTTAATAGCGTACGTTTATATAATGGTGGTGGTGGTGGTGGATGATGAAATTAGCAGTGTCCCCAAAACGAGGAAACTGAAATGTGGGGAGGGGAAATGCTTGCCCAGTTAATCAGAATACATGTGTTGTGTCTAATGTATGCCAGGCACTGTGCTGGGGATTCCCCAAAAGATGCAACTCTTAAGGGGCTTACATTCTATTAAGGGAGACAGTATGTACCTAATTACATCTATACAGAGTGTATGGAAGGTAATTTTAATCAATGGGTATTAAGCACCTACTGTGCACCAGCGGAGTGATGACTTGAGCCAGGATTCTGAGTGTTTTCAGGCCCAGCCCTTGGTCCACCTCACCATCGTTTCTCTCATGTTAAGAGCCTGACTAGACCTTAGAAACCATTTAGTTCAAAGAGAAGGCTGGCTTTCTGAGGTGACATCACAATTGAATGTGATTGGCAAAGTGATTTTAGCATGGGTAATTAAAAAGTTAAAATTGTTGGGAAGGGGAGAGAGGATCTTCTGCAACTGAGGACAACTGGAGAGTTCCCTTGGCTCTTGGGTCTTGTAGGATGATACCAGACCTAGGGATTACAAGTTATGAATTGCCTCTTGTGTGCTGGGCACCCTGGTAGGCACTGGGGGATGGGTGGTATTTTTTTTAAGTTAATTTATTTTCAGTTTTCAACATTCACTTCTGTAAGTTTAAAATTTTCTCCCCCTCCTTCCCCTCCTCTTTCCCCAAGACAGTGTGCAATCTGATGTAGACTCTACATATACATTCCTATTGAACATATTTTCACATTAGTCATGTTCTATAGAGGAATTAGAACAAAAGGGAGGAACCATGAGAAAGAAAAACAAAAACAGAAAACAGTCTCTGTATTCAGACTCCACAGTTCTTTTTCTGGATGTGGACAGCATTTTCCATCATGAGTCTTGGATTTGTTTTATAGGTCCTTGCATTGCTGAGAAGAGCTAAGTCTATCAAAGTCAATCATTACAATCTGTGGCTCTTACTGTGTACAAAGTTCTCCTGGTTCTGCTCCTTTCACTTAGCATCAGTTCAGATAGGTCCTTCCAGGCCTCTCTGAAGTCTTCCTGTTCCTCATTTCTTAGGGTATAGTATTCCATTACATTCATAGACCACAACTCTTTCAGCCATTCCCCAATTATGGGCTCTTCAAATTCCTCAATTTCCAGTTCTTGACCACCACAGAAAGGGCTGCTAGAAATATTTTTGTACATGTGGGTCCTTTTCCATTTCCATAATCTCTCAGAGGTACAGCCCAGAAATCAGTATTGCTGGGTCAAAGGGTAAGCACATTTTTATAGCCCTTGGGGCATAGTTCCAGATTGCTCTCCAGAAAGGTTGGATCAGCTCACCACTGGTGGGTGGTATTTTTAAAGGGCCATCTAGCAGGGCCGAGATTTGTACATCAATAACTGACAGGGAGAAGTCCACGAGTCCAGGTCATCGGGTCTCCTTGAACTCTACCTTGAATCATGGGACCCTCTATTCAACCCTGAAAGGGGTCTTTGGGACCATCTGGTCCAGCCAGTTCCATATGACAGATGAAGCAGAGGCCCAGGGGAGCTAAGCTACTTACCCAGTGTCACATAACATACTGAGTGAGAAGCAGAGCCCATATTTGAACCCAAGAACTGACCCCAATTTTCTTTGTGGTTGTTCAGTTATGTCAGTCATGCCTGGACCCATTTGGGGTTTCTTCACCAAAATACCGGGGTGGCTTGGCCATCTTGGTAGCTCATTTTACAGATGAGGAAACTGAGGTAAATAGGGTTCAGTGACTTGCCCAGGATCACAAGGGTAGCAAGTGTCTGAGGTCCCATCGGAGCCCTGCTCTTCATCCACTGTGCTCCCCATGATAGTAGCAGGAGCACAGGACTTGGAGGAAGAAAGAATTAAATTTGAATTGGACTTCAGACATGAGTTGAGTGACTCTGGACCAGAAGCTTTAACCTCTGCCTGCCTGTTTCCTCAACTGTAAAGAAACCTGCCCAGAAGTGTTGGGGTTTGGGGTGCTGGGAACCCCACAATGCAAGGGTCCAGGGAAACAGACTGGGAAGGTCTGCACAGGATTAAGGAGTGGCTCTAAGTAGGCTGGGGTGGTCCGGAGGTCACAGAGGGCGTCTTGTGGGACCACACGGAGAGGTCAGGGTCATGGAGCATCTGGGCAGGTTGGGACGGGCACTGCCTCTGGTGGACGCCGGGGGCTGGGTTTGAGGTCCGGGGCTCGTGGCCCCACCAGGAGCACACGCGCGTGTCGGCAGTGCCTGCCAGGCACGCCGCGGTGGCATCGATGCCCCTTGACCCAATTGTGTCACCTAAGCCTCAGGAGCACCTGGAGCTAGGGACCCCGATTCCGGTAAAATGGGGAATGTAAATTTTGTATGTAAACGTAAAAAATGTCAATCTGTAAGATGGGGAAAGGGAGGCTCGGAGGTGCAGACTTCGTGGTGCCTCCCACGGCTAAGGAGGCTCAGGACCCCCAGGGGGTCTGCTTCTCCCAGCCGCTGCCCGGTGCCTGACGTCCAGAGCCACTCCCGCGGGGCGGGGCGGGGCGGGGCCAGAGGCGGGGGCGGGGCAGGGGAGGGGCTGTGGTTGGGCAGCTCCAGGTCACGCCTCGGCCTCGGCCCTCCCCCTGAGAGCGCCGGGCTCCCTGGACCGGAGGCACGTGGGGCGGGCCGAGACCGAGCTCCTGGCTCCCTGGCTCCGCCCCCGAGCTAGGCCCCGCCCCGATCCAGGCCCCGCCCCACGCCGGCCCCGCCCCCTGGCGCTCTCCATAGTTACGGCGCTGTGGGGGCGGCGGCGGCGCGGCGGCCATCTTGGCGGCGGAGCGATGAGCGGTTCGAACCCTAAGGCGGCGGCGGCGGCGGCGGCGGGGCCGGGGCCCGGCGCTCTGGGGGGGACCAAGGACGAGAAGAAGAAGCCAGGCGGCGGCGTCCTGAACCGCCTCAAGGCCCGGCGCCAGCCGCCGTCCGCCGCCCATCACCACCCCGCGGACGGCGGCGGCGGCAGCGGCTCGGGGAGGCCCGAGGCCCGCCGGGTCCCGCCGGTCACCGAGCAGGAGCTGCTGGCCCTGGAGACCATCCGGCCGGAGCACGTCCTGCGCCTCAGCCGCGTCACGGAGAGTGAGTGCACGGCCCTGCCGGGGGGCGCCGCGGGGCTCGGACCCCTCCCCCGCCGAACGGCCGCCCCTCCCCCGCCGAACGGCCGCCCCTCCCCCACGGGCTCCGCCGCTGCCCCGCCCGGTGCCCCTTTGCCCCCCTGCCCCCCCAGAGCAGAATCCGCCCCGGACCTCTCGGACCGCCCCTCTCCCGGTCCGTCCCTTCCTCCGCCGCGGCCGAGGCCGAGGACGGAGACCTGGCCCCTCCCCCTCCCCGCGTGGGGCCGGGGGTCCCGGGGGTCCCAAGGCCAGGCCTTGCCTTTCCCTTTCCCACCGCCGCTCCCTTGGATTCTGCCCCCGACGGCGGAGTCGCCCCCCGTGCGCCCCCAGGACCGAGGCCTGGCCGGGGAGGCCCCCGGGAAGGCCGGCCGGGTGGGACGGGGCTCTGAGTGCACGTCCTGGTGACAGCTTCCCCTAGGGCTGGGCACGGCGGTGTCCGCGTGCCCGTGCCCCTTTCCACCGGGCTGGGAGCCGTGCTCACACTGGCAGTCTGCCCCTCCATTGTGCGAACGAGGGGGCCGGGGTGCCCCTCGGGGGTGCCGGCGCTCCTGCCTCCGGCCCTTTGCCCAGGGCAGGGGAGGGGCTGCCTTTCTTGGGTAGTTAAGGGGGTAGCGCTGGGGCAGGTGAGCGGGCTGCGCATCCTTTTGGGTAGTTCCGTCCCCAGAGGCCCGTCCTCCGGGTCAGGTGAGGGCACTGCCCGCTTTGAGGCACTGTGGTCTTGTTCTTAGCGCCCTTGCAAGGCCCCTCCTGGACATGTGCAGGGCTGCCCTTGGCTCTGGGGGGAGGTACAAAGGAGATTGTGAGCTCATGGACGCAGCCCGGATGAAGTGCTGAAGGAAGCCCAGGAGGAGGTCCCAGGACAAGTTGCCCAGGGGACCAGCCCCGGTGACCAGCCCAGGCTGTGGAACTTCTCCACGCGGGCGGAGAGGACTTCACCCTGGACCATTTCTGAGCCATTTGTAAGAGCCTTTACTTTAAAAGAGGAAAAGCGGCTCTTTAGGGAGTAAGTACTGCATTAATCCTGAAAATCAACGCAGACTTTTAAATGCCAGCATGGGTTTTTCAAATTGCCTCTGGTTGGTCAGGACATTCCAGTTGAGAGCTGCTGTTTGGAGCAAAGATTGTGAGAAGTCTGTGTTCCGGTGAGATCTTTACAGTAGCCAGTTTTGGTGAGACCGGCATTTATGGCCAGTCCAGGCTTTCTGGTCCTCTCTGTCTTTCAGTGCTACTTCTATTTCTGATTACATTTGATATGTGTCTTAGAGGCTGAATCAGAGCTTTAGGAGGCTGAGTGATGTAAGGAGAGCTCTGGGTTGGTAGTGCAGACACAGGCTCAGCTGAGGAAGTTTCTGTGTGACCTTGGGGCAAGTCACTTGACCTTAACCAGGGTTTCATTTCCTGCTCTATAAAATATGGGGGTTGGATTCCATGGTTTCGAATCCTACTCTGGAGCCTGTAAATGTTATCAATAGGATAGTTGGAAGGAGAAGGGAGGGGAGGATTTAGGAACCTAGAAATTCTCCTTTTCAGATTATCTTTGCAAACCTGAGGACAACATCTACAGTATTGATTTTACCCGATTTAAAATTCGTGATCTGGAAACAGGGACGGTGCTCTTTGAGATTGCCAAACCTTCTGCTTCAGGTAAGTCACTTCATCCTTGGAGGCAGTTGCTTCTCTGTCCTTTGGGGAAAGTTGGGCTGTTAGGGCCATGAATGCTGGTAGAATCTGCTGTTGTTGTCTCCTGTTTAATTCCTCACCATTTGGGAATATCTGGTGGTTCCTGATAAGGTGACCAGAGTCGCACAGTGTTGGGATGCTTGTCATATGCTGGACATGACAGCATCAAGTCCCCAGGCCCCTATTGTCACATGGTAGTCAGGGTAGTGTTTGAAATTAGGCTGTGCTTCTCAAAATGATATTTCTGGAAAGGCTTTCCTTTGCTCTCTTCCCCCAAGATGTTTGCAGGGTTTGTTTTTCACCCCAGGAATCCAAGTTTATATCCCAGCTCTCCAGCCTCCCAGTGAAGCCCCAGGAAGCTCCTGGGATCATCTTAGGGTACCCTTGGTTCTTCAGGATTAGCCCAACATGGGAACTCCCTAGGCTTAAGGACATAGCCTGGGTACCCCTCTTTTTCACGGTGTGCTTGGGTTAAGGCATTTGCAGGTTTCATCCCCCCTGCAGCTGTTAAGACTCCCCCAGCCTGGGGTCCTGCCAAGGTACTTCCTCACTTGTGTTGGTCCTCCCTGGGACCTTGTGAGGTAGGGTCTAGCTGTCTAGGAGCTTCATGTTTTTCAATGAGGCTTCTGTAATCTGATAGCTAATGGGGTGGGTGAAGGCCCCCTTAGAGCCCTGCTCCATGCCTTGTGTCAGCCTGGGCCTGGAGGAACTTTTCCTGGAAGTTGAGTGCCAGTTTACTCCTTGGTCTCTTACCTTTATGGCGGGTTTCCTGCTGGGTAGGTGCTTGCCCAGCACCTAACACTTTGCCTCACCGTTACTTCCTGGTGATGCTTTCTGGTCATGAGAGGACCAGCTATTCTCTGTGAAATTGATGCCACAGTGGAGCTTTGATTTGTCTCACCTGCTCTTCCTTTCCACTCGTGACTCTGGCTGCCAAATCATGGGTCACCAGTGGAGGGCAGTCTGTGGCCAAGGGACAAAATCAGACCTATGACTCACCTGAGAGTCAAGCCCGTGACCCTAGCCACTTTTGCGTTGTCCCTGACTGAGCTAACTTTGCCCCGGACACAGTCATCTTTTACCTTCACTTATCAACTGGTCCTCACTCATTTTGTCTCCTTTTTCTCTTGCCTTTTTGTGCTCTTTCAGACCAAGAGGAGGAGGAGGAGGAGGAAGGCGGAGAGATAGACACCAGTGCAGGACGTTTTGTTCGGTATCAGTTCACGCCCGCATTTCTCCGACTCCGAACGGTTGGTGCTACGTGAGTAACGGGTCCCTAGTGGGAGGGCCTCACTGCACTCTGCACCCTCTTTCCTGCAGTCTTAGGCTGGGGCTTGAGTAGAAAGGAGCCCTAAGGGAGGAGAGGGGGTTGCTTACAGAGGTTTCTCTTTCAGGGTGGAGTTCACTGTAGGAGACAAACCAGTGTCCAACTTCCGAATGATTGAACGGCACTATTTCCGGGAGCGTTTGCTGAAAAACTTTGACTTTGATTTTGGCTTCTGCATCCCCAGTAGCAGGAACACATGTGAACATATCTATGAGTTTCCTCAGCTCTCCGAGGATGTCAGTATGTATTTCCTTCCTTCTTGTAAATCCAAGTTCTTCATTTTACATGTGAGGGAAGTGAGGCCTGGAGTGAAGTCACTTGCTGTAATAAGCCCGAGTGGACATGCCCTTTCCTCTTTGCCATCCTCCTCCCAGTGCAGGTTTTTCTCGTCCCCACCTTTCCAAGGCTCAGCTTCCATGAAGTCTTCATTGACCTACCTCCCACCCTCTGCCATGCTCTTCTCCTGTATTCCTGGAGCACCTTCTCTTCTAACTTGTGTTCACCATATCTGCACGTATGCTGGGCTCCTTGGCGGTCAGGTCTCTTGTGGGTTTGTCTTGGTCTCCCAAGCACTTGACCCAATGCCTGGCGCCTGTTGTTGTTCAGTCATGTACAGCTCTTCCTGACCCCATGGACCATACTGTCCATGGGGTTTTCTTGGCCAAGGTATTGCAGTGGCTTGTTGCCATTTTCTTCTTGAGTGGATTAAGGCAGAGAGAGGCCAAGTGATTTGACCAAGCTCACCCAGCTAGTCAGCATCTGAGGCTGTCTTTGAATTTGGTCTTCCTGACTCCAGGCCCAACCCTGTACCCACCCAGCCATCTAGCTACCTCTGCCTTACACCTGGTAGGTGCTTAATTAATGTTGGCTGGATTAGATTGAATTGCCTCCAGCCACACAGCAGGTGCCTTGTCTGTCCTAAGGATCTTCCTTCTCTGTTGGGTCTGTTCCTTGTTTGTCATTGGACAAATGGGAGGAATGTTAGGGTTTGACCACAAAGATTCCCTTGGCTGTTCCCTGTGTTGAGGGGTAGAATGAAGATGAGGAAAAGCCACATTTCCAGAGTTCCTCTTTCTGTCTGACAGTTGCTCATAAGTAGCTATGACGGCACCTTCCCTGAGCTTACCTGCCCCTCCCCAGTTCCCTGCTTTGCTCTTCTCCCCTTGTTGGTCCTCAGCTCCATGTTCAGAACTCCAGGCAAAGATGAACCACTTAGGCCTGACCACCAATAAGGAAGGGAGGGGGGCCAGAGCATGGTCAACCAGGGGTTGTGGAGACTGGGCTGAGTAGGAGATAAGGAGCCATTGCGGGTCCTGGAGGATGCAGGGATGTGCAGAAGTGTTACGCTGGGCACCACACTGGGAAAGTGACCAAGAGTAGATGTCCTCATGGAGCTTCCAGTCTAGTAACAGAATTGTAACGCATAGTAATACCTGAGTGTGTTAGAGATGCAGGACAAAATGCTCAGGGTGGTGAAGGAGGTAAGGTTTTTGTGCGAGAATTCACACACTTCCAGGAAGACATAGTATCTGAATTGGGCTACATAGGATGACCAGGAGCTCAGAGGAAAAGGGAGGAGAGTTCAGGCAGAGGAAGGGCAATGAGTATGCTATGTGCAGTGTGAACTGTACAGTGTGCGCCGTATGAACGTGGATGGGGAGAGGTTGGATTAGGCTGGAGAGATGTGGCGGGCCCAGACTGTGGAGAGCTTGGGAGAGCAGCCAGGAGGTTGGGCCTTTGCCTGGCCGAGGGCCCTACAGCTCACTACAGGGCCTGACCGGGCCCTTTCAGCCACCTCTTCCTAGCAGACCCAAGTCTACTCTGAATACTTCATCTTTAGTAGCTGTAAAGTCACAAATATCCAAAATCAGAGTTGAGGCCTTGGTGTGGTCTCCCCCTAGAAGTTTGGCTCTTGAGGTGACATCCCAGGTTTTAGTCACAAGTATCTGACCCAGGTCCCCTTTGCCCCTGGGATGGGGCATTCTGTTGATAATCAGGGTCTGTCTTAGGCTCTTAGAAGTGGAACTGAGCTGGGCATTGAAGGCCCAGTCATGGCAGAGTGTGCAGAGGCATCTACTGATAAGATGGGCTTCGTTTTGTTAAATGTGCTCTAAACATAGTTGATTGTCATTTTGGAGAGAACAGGATATGGTATTGAGAGTCCTTGGAGTAAGGGAAGTTCTGTGTTCAAATCCTTCCAAATAATGCCTGAAAACTGGGCTGAATCTGGTTGTGAAAGGACCTTAGACCCAAACAAAGCAGTGTGTATTGTATCTGGGAACAATCAGTAGCTACTGATTCTTCCTGAGCAGGGGAGTAACTGGTCAGACCACTGTTATGGGAATGTCACCTTGGCATTATAGAGGACCAAAAGGGGAAAGAGAGAAACTGGAGTCAGGGAGATGGGGGGGGAGGGGGGTAGAGTGGGGGGAGGCTAACAATTATATAGCACTTTATATACATTATCCCCTTTGATCTTCACATCCTACCCTTGGTGTTGGTGTTATCCCCATTTTACAGATGAGGAAACTAAGGCTGAAATGCTAATGACTTCTGGGGTCACATAGCTCATAAGTGTCTGAGACAGGATTTAAACTGGGTTTCCCAGACTCCCAAGATGAGCGTTCCATTCACTGTATGTAGGAGGTTGAATAACTATAGATCCATCAGCCGCAGGCTCAGTAGTCTACAAGATTCCTCAGTTCTCAGCGATGACGTCCACGGCTCTGCATTCACTGCTCCCACGCTGATCGCCTTGGTTTTTCTTTGTAGATAGCAGAGTGTTCTGGAGATAGCTGGTTAATGGGGTGAGGACAGGAGGGAAAGTGAAGGCTTCGGGAGGATTCCTGGGATATGCAGCTGAGGGACTGGGAGGATCCTGGTGCCCTTGGGAAGACAGGAGTGGGTGGCTCTAGGGGGTAAGGTAATGAGCCTCAGTCCTCATTTCTGTAAAATGGGTGGTTGTATTCTGTACTTGTAACACCTCACAGAGTGGTTTTGAGAATCAAATGAGAAGATATAGGTGAGATAGTGTGCAGACCTCCTAAACCTAAGATCTGCTAATAAAAACAAGAGTTCACTGTCCTGAGTGTGTTCTAAGAACTTCTGCCTAGTGAGTTTTTATCTTTTAAAAATTAGCCCAAATTAGCCCAAACTATAGCATCTCTATGTGGGCCTCTCAAAATATCGGTAAACATTAACTCCCTGGTCACTGACGTGGTCACTCTTAATTCCCCTCATCCTCTGGCATGAGGAAGGAAGGGGCTTGTGAGCAGCCTGGTGGCTGAGGCTTCATGCTGAGCCAACAGATGACTTAGGCCAGACTCTCTGAGCAGACAAGCTCCCTGCAGGAGTAGGAGGCTGTGGCCTTGGAGGCTTCTGACCTTTGTCTTCTCCACTGCTTCACATCCCTGGGAGCTCTGAGCTGGCCAGGGCACTGGGCGGAGGGATGGCTTCCAATATTGGACCGAATACAGGGCCTTGGGTCAGCTTGAGAGCCCATGTTGGGAGAGGGTCCTAGACAGGCTACCCTCGTGAACAGGACCAGCTCAGAGAACACTGGGTAGAGTCAGAAGAGCCAGGCTCAGATCTTGCACCTAACTGCTGCTAACTCACTCCTGGGTTCTGAACAGACCTTTCTGAGCCCAAGTTTGCCTCTGTAAATTGTGCTGTTATGCTATCTCCCTCACAGGGCTACCACTGGTGCCTTGTAGACCTAATGCAGTGTTACTGAGACTTCCTACCATTATCTAACTCACTGAGGCTTTGTGGAGGTGCTTTGTCCATTGTGTGAGATGCTGTCATTCATTCATAAATGTTTAGGTGCCAGGCACCTATCTAAACATGGGGGTGCAAGAAGAGACCGCCCTGGCCACGGGCCCCCAGCAGTAGACTAATTGGTGAATGTCTGTGGCAGTGGGAATGAAGGAGTGTTTGCTGTGGCCTGTGGGCACCTCTCATGCTTCTGCCCCCTTTTCGTTCACAGTTCGCCTCATGGTGGAGCACCCTTACGAGACTCGATCGGACAGCTTCTATTTTGTGGACGACAAGCTGATCATGCACAACAAGGCCGACTATGCCTACAATGGGGGGCAGTAGCCACACTAGGTGTGCGGAAGGGACCAAGCGCCACGACCACGACCACAGCCCGGGGGAGTGGTGCAGGCCGGCGGCTTCCCCTCCACTGCGGGAAACGCCGAGCAGGCCGCTCTTTCCTTCCCCCAGCTTCCTTTCCTTCCTTTCTTCTTGCTGCCCCTTAGATCTCGAAGGTTCTCTTGTTGAATATCGGGTTAGGATAAGGCCTTTTTAAGCCACTTAAAGAAGAAAGTTTATTTCCACTTGGTTTTAGCTGTGTCCACTTGTTTCTGCTTTTCAGCTGAGCCCTCTCCTGGAGAGCTGTGGTCAAGTGGGAGGCCTGGGGGCTTCCCAGACATCCAGCAGCTGCCTTTCATTGAGCAGACGTCCCCTTGCTGTGGAAGTCGTCATGTGGGGCCTCTGCCTCCCTTATTCCTCCTCTCCCAGTCTCAGTGCTTTGACTGGCATAGGCTTTTCTGACTACTTGCCCTCATACCAGCCCAAAGGAGCTTGTGAGGACCAGGAGGACAGGGCAAGGCAAGGGCTTTTGCCTAGGGAAGGGAGGGTCATGAGGCCAGGTACTAGAGTTAGTTTCCTGGAGAAACCTGCTTTCTGTTTGGTTCCCAGGAGCCTTGGTTGGGCTTCGTGTCTTTTCGTGGAGTCAGATTGCGGTCTTAGCCTCTCCAAAGGGAAAATTCCCAGGCAGGACTCCTCTCTTCAAACTGGCAGTGCCTTCCTGTCCTCATTTTGGGGGAGCTTTAAAACCATGGCCAGTTTGGCTTCTGCCGCCTTATGTGCTCATTTCATCTCATCAGATAGAATATGTTGATTTTTTTTGTGGGGTAATAGTTTACTCTGAGGCTGGAGCAGCCTCTTGCTACTCAGTCTTTCCCCCACTGTATTATTTTGGAAAATTCTGACCACCTCAAAGAGGTTTTATACTTTGACAATGGTGTTTCCAGTTTATCTGATCTGAGTCTAGACTTAAAATAGTATTAATCCAGGTTCCCAGAACCCGTTGTGGTCAAGTGAACTATGCTTAGATGCCAGCACCATCTTAAAAGAAGGATTTAGTCTGTATAGTGTGACTTGGAACATTGGAGGAGAGAGAGTGGACATTCACTGTCCATATGGAGTGTCCTCTGAACTTAAGAAACTTCTCAACTTGATTTTCCAATGAAGTTATCGGAGCCTTTCCTAGCAGTCAGACCAAAGTAAAGGTTGTGGCCCTAACTGTTGGACAAGAGAGTGTGAGGTTTGGGGTTGGGGGGGAGGGGACAGGTCAGATCAGCCTCTCAGAGATTGCCTTAACATATCTCACTGGGAAAAACCCCTGTCTCACTCAGACTTTTTCCATTGATCAGTTCTTCTCTTTAGCTGCAAATAATTAGATGGTTGTTTGGGTAGTTTTATGGTGCTCGACCAAAACATCATGGATTTTTAACAAGCAGGTTGTCAGTGCTGGTCACCATTAGCACTAGTGTAAAGCTATCTGGTGGAAGTGCCCAGAGAAAGCCCTGAGAGAGCCACTCTAACTCTGGGGCCCCCTGATACTGGTCAGAGGTCCTTCCTGGAAAGGTAGGGTTGCTCTTTTGCTTGGATGTCCCTGCCTCTATTTACCAGAGCCCTAAAACTTGGGTGATGGGGATGGGTCAAGATTGTCTTTCCTGGGGTTGCCCATGCCCATTTCCTGTGCCTTGACTCTATCCCCTGCCACAAAGGCTCCCTTGCCTGGAGGCTGGGCTTTTGAGAGCTGATTGAGGGAAGTGGCCATCTGCCTGCTGGGGAGACAGATCCTGAGATGAAAGCTGAGCAGAAATCCTGGTGCCTTACCTGTGGCTTTGCCCCAGTGCTGCTGGGGCAGTATCCTTGCTGTGGTTTCCTCTCCTTTTCTCATGGGCAGATGTTACTTCTGCCTTACAAGCTTTGGTTTTCCATTTTAGCTGTGCCGATGGGCTGCAGACCCAGACTGGTCTCTTCTCCCTCCAGCAGAGTGCTCATAGGGGTGACTTTGGGAGCTATACATATCACTACTCGTGGCACTTGCTTTTAGCCATACAGTGTGTCCCTGGGACTGTGCTCCATCACACTTGCCTGGATAAATGGATCAGAACAGACTGGGTTTTTGTTTTAGAATGGACTTCCTTTCTCATTGATCTCTCCATTTGCAGTGTTCACTTTTCCCTGGGAACAGGAAGTGGGAGAGGACAGGTGTTTGAGGCTGTGGGCTGGTTTGACTGGTACTCTCCCCTGTCCCCAGAAACCTTCGTTTGACTTACTAGAGACTCTGGGAACCCCTGTAAGTGAAGTAGGAAGTCATGCCCCATTGATAAGGAGCCTGCTGTTGATGTCCACTCTCTGGCTTATGTCCTTAGGGAGTCCAGAGATGCTAGGAAACTTGGCCACTGTGAGATCTGATGTGAGAGTCAGTTTAGAATCTCTAGCTAGAGTGAGCTGAGATGAGGACATCCCAATTCTTTATTAAGTAGTAAAGCCAGACACCAAGTTCCTAAGGTTTTGAGACTAGCCCTTGGCTTGATGATAAGAATGGAAAAGCAGAGATGTGCCAGGGGAAGCCCATGGCCTGTGATGGCTAGTTCCTGAGATGTGTTGCCTTCCAGGAGACATGCTGGGACCACTTGGCATCATGTGGATTCTGTCATCTGAGTCTCTTGTTTGTCCTTTGCCTCCTTTCCATTGTATTTTGCCTTAGAGCATTCCACCAGCCAGTTCTTTCCCACAGAGCCTCAGGCCTAAGATACCCTTCTCCAAAGAAGATCCTCCTTTGTTAAGTGAAACATGCTGAAGGGTAAGTTGAGAACAGATGAAGACAGATTTGGGCCAAAGTTGGGTGACTTACCCTCACCTCATAGCTTGAAAAGGTAGCGATCTTTGTTATCAAATGACAGTGTTGGTGTTTTAGGACTTCTCAAGCAACCCCTGGTTGGGTCTTCATGTGCGGGAAGGGGGGCACATTTGTGTTTACTGCAGTGAGCATTTGAACAGTTTTCAGTTGCTGAAGAACACATACAAGATATGTTACTTTTTCATATAACTGTAACTGGCACACCGGGGAGGTTGGACACTTAAAAGCCTGGTAGGTGTTATCCACCCTCTTTGGGGGTCAGCCGGCCCAGGGATTGGGGCAGAGTGCTCAGAAGGCAGTCCAGCATCTGTTCTTATCTTATACTGGGCACCAATGTTCCCAAATGCAGAAATTACCTCCCAGGAGTGTGAGCCCAGTGACCTAAGGCACTCCATTGCTGCCATCTCCATGTAACTCATTTCTTTTGTACAAGAAGGATTTGGTGGTTAGTAGAGTTTCCCTCTTGTTTAACAAAGGATCATGTAAATTCATTGAAGTTGTAAAATTCTATTTTTTCCATGTAAATCTATTTTCACAGAATGTAAGATGCATCAGTGACCTGGTCTATACCTCTCCCTTTCTTCCCTGCTCTCTCCACCTGAGACCTTTCTTTCTTCCATTGTAATGTCTCTATGTCCAAAGTGAACTAGGTGACTTATTTGTATAAAATGTTATTTTGTCACAATTGATAGGAATAAAAGGACATTTTCACAGCATGTGTCCGGAGTACTGTTTCTCACCTTCCTGTGATCTCTTGACTAGTGATGATTTAACAGCACAGAGAGAAGCATGGTTTGTCATGGCTTTATTTGTGATGTTTCTGGAAAGAGGCTTCTGGAAAAAGTTGTACAAGTGAACATAATTACAATTTGATTCTGCATGACTCACAATTCTTATTCAAAATGGGTGGTAAAGCCGTCTTTGGAAGTTTCTCTGCCACTCTGTACATTCTCCATGGGGAAAACTCTGTTCTTAAGGTAAGAGTACTGGGGTTCCAGTCCTAGCTCTGCCTCTAATATTAGGGCGCTTCCTGGTCAGACCATGTTTGTGCTGGATCTGGTTTTTGTACCACGTCTGAAGGGAGAACATTGAACACTGCCCTAGGGGTCAGCAGGATGGCAGGCGTGCCAAATGCAGATCAGTTCAAGAAGAGTCTGGAGAAGAGAAGAAGGGGGGCCATGATTGCTGTTGTACCTGTCAGGAGGGCAGACCTAAGAGCAGTGCATGGAGACAGCTACATGGCAAGTTTTGGCTCAGCCTGAGGGAGAATTTGCTAATAGCCCCCTTGATGGAGATTTCCAAATAGGACGACTGCTTGTGTGCATGTAGTAGAAGCCATCCTGTTCAGGGCCTGGCAGAACCAGAGCTTCCAATCTTAAGATTCTCTGGGATTAATAACATCCACTGGTACCATGAGGCTCTAACAAGGCTAATGCCTGGGAGAGCATCTTCTGCCGATGCCCCAAGCCAAGAGTTGACATCTGGAAGCTTTGATCACAGGCTCTCCTACTATTGAGTCACTACCACCATCACACACTTAACCTCAATTCCAGTCCTGGGAGCCTCTTTTAAAATTCACAAATACTAGAAGTTACCCATTCAGTTATGAACACCTGGTTAATGGTGGAGGGAGACCTTTGCAATTCCAGATTCCAAGCTGTAGTACCATAAGTGGGCTCAGCACTGGCAAGGCTTTTGTATAGTGTGTAGCACTCAAGTGCCCTGGCTCACTGGCTGCTCAAAGAATCCTGCTGGGCCATCTCACCCAATCTGTCTCCTGCTCCACAACTGTCCTTCCCTTCACCAAGTCCCTATTCCACATAATCACTGGAGGGAAAATGAACTTAAAATGTACACCTGTTACAGAATTGGGGAGTTTGTAAAGGGCCTCGGAAGCCTCTGATCCATCCTCTATAACACAAAGGGTTCCCTTTAAATAACTCCAGGAAGGCAGAACCTACTACTTTGGGGGACTTCCCATTATGATTTGAGGTGGCTTGATTTATGCAGATTTTCTTTAGGATAGATGTAAATTTGCCTCTTTTTTTTACCCACTGCCCCCAGTTCTACCCACTTTGGTCACTAAGATTTAGCACTGGGGGTATAGAGAAAAAGAAATATAGATCTTGCTCTCCAAAAGTCTGACATACTGTGATCAATAACATAGAAGTATTTGAAGATCTCCATAGATATATCTAGATATAGATACATATGTATCTCAATATGTATGTACACATCTTTTGAGGGGGAGGGAAGTTTGAGAACACTGACAGGTCCATCTAGAAAGGCTTGAATTGTGTTTGTCTTGAAGGAAGCAGAGGTGGGGAAGAAGAGCGTTCTGGGCATTCCTTTGTCTAGACAGGAAGGCAGGAGATGGGCTGTGTACACGTACTGAGTCAGTTTGAGTCAGTTTGGCTAAATGTGGTGTGTATGGGGGAGAAGAATGTGAAATTAGTCCTAAAAGATTAGAGCCATATTTTCAAGGGCTTTTAAATGTCTATTTTTCCCTAGGAGCAATAGGAACCCTGAAGCTTCTTGGGCAGATGAGAGGCATGGTCACATCCGTGCTTCAGGAGATGTCAGCTTGAAAAGTGAAGGAAGAATTGGATAGGGGAGATAGGAAGCAATGAGAAGAGAAGTGAGTCCAAGTGAGGGGAGACGAGTGCCTGAGATGAGCCTCAAGAAGGAAACAGCTGCTAAAGGTGATGTCAATGGACACAACTTGGCAACACCCTGAATGTGGGGGATAAATGAGAGAGAGAAGGGCCAAGGATGACTGGGATTTTGAACATGGATGTGCTTGTCAGCATTTAGAAAGTTAGGAAAAGGAATTTTATTTGGGGAGAGGGGGAAAAGATGAGTTCTGTTCCGGACATAATGAATTTGAGATGTCTTCAGGGCATACAGGTGGAGACACCCATTATGCAGCTAACCATGTAGGACTGGAGTCGAGAGAGGTAAAGACTGGAAATTTAGGAGGCATCTAAATAATTAGTTGAAATGGTTTTTTGTAAAGTAGCAAGATATAAAATAAGCCCACATAAATCAGCATTCCTATATATCAAATAGATATATAGGATCTGCAAGAAGAGATAGTAACAGATACCCCATTCAAAATTAACCCTAGACAGTATAAAATACCTGGGAATACACCTGCCAAAACACAGGAATTATATGAACAAAATTATGAGAAACTTTTTATACAAATAAAATCAGATTTAAACAATTGGTGAATATTAATTGGTAATGGGTAGACCCAGCCAATACAGTAAAAATGACAATTTTACCTATATTAATCTATATATTCAATACCATTCCAATTACAAAAAAATTTTTTACTGAGTTGGAAAAAGTAATAGAATTCATTTGGAAGAACCAAAGACAATAATGAAAAAGAGTGTAAAGAAAGAATGTTTAGCAGTACCAAATCTTAAAACTATGTTATAAGATAGTAATTATAAAAACTATCTGGTACTGGCTAAGAAATAGAAAGGTAGTGGAATGGAGTAGACATACAATTTACAGCAGCAAATGACTGTAGTAACCTTGTGCTTGACAAGCATAAAGATTTAAGTTTTGGGAATAAGACTTATTTGGTAAAAACTGTTGAAAAAGCTGGAAAGCCTGTTTAGCAGAAATTGAATATCTTACACTTATTTACCAAAATGACATAAAAATTGATACATGATCTAGATATAAAGAGATATTACAAAGAAAATTTGAAGAAAGTGGACCATATTATTACATATTATAAGACTTAATTTGTGGATACACTAAAAAGCTTTGGGAGATTGAAAAATGGATAATTTAATTTACATTAAGATTTTGTATAAATAAAACCAATCTAGCTAAGATTAGAAGGAAAACAGAAAATGGGAGGGATTTATAGACAGTTTCTCGGATAAAAGTCTCATATCTTAAGTATATAAAGAACTTTGTCAGATCTGTAAGAATATGAGTCATTTCAACTGATAAATGGTCAAAGGATAGGAACAAGCAGTTTTCCAGTGAAGAAATCAAGACAATTTATAGTCATGGAAAAATAATGCTCTAAATCATTATTGGTTAGGGAAATGGCAAATTACAACAACTTTGGGATATCAGTTTACACCTATCAGATTGGCTAAAATCATAGAAGAGGAAAGTGACAAATACTGGAGGGGATGTGTAAAAATTGGAACACTAATTCAGGGACAGCAATTTGGAATTCTACCTAAAGAGTTATAAAACTGCCTATATATCCTTTGACTCAGAAACCACTTCCAGGCCAGTTTCCTAAGATGAATAGAGAAAAAGGAAAAGAACCTATATGTTCTTAAATATCTACAGCAGCTCAGTTTGTGGTTGCAAAGAACTGGAAAGTGAGGGGATGCCCAATCGGGGAATTGTGGGAATTGTTGCAAGCTGTGGTATGTGCTTGTGATGGAATATTACTGTGCTATAAGAAATTATGAGCTTGGTGATTTTAGAAAAACCTGGAAAGACTTGCATGAAATAATGAGCAAAATTAGCAGAACCAAGGGAATATTGTATACAGTAACAGCAATATTGTTTTAAGAACAACTTTAGTGACCAAATAATTTTGATTAATATAAATACCCAGATTAACTATGTGTGTTCATCCTTCATTGCTGAAGAAGACCATGGCATAAGAGAAATGATGACATGACTTGCACTTGACTTTGAGTGAGTGAGGGCTGTGCAGATCACCAGCCTCACGGATGAGGCAGTTGGGGTTAAGTGACTTGCCCAAGGTCACACAGCTAGTGAGTGTAAAGTTTCTGAGGTGAGATTTGGACTCAGGTCCTCCTGACTCCTGCACTAGTGCTCTATCCATTGCACCACCTAGCTGCCCCCCAGATTAACTATAAAGGACCTATGAAGGAAGATGCTATCTACATCCAGAGAAATAATGGAAAATAGAAATATGTGTAGTATGGTTTTACACATGTACATATTTGTGTATAATGGTACTCAAGATGTCTATGGAAGGGAATGGAAAGGGGGGAAAAGAAAGTTATAACTTTATTATAAATTTAAAAGTAAAGGCAAGTTGTATAGAAAAGAATTGCAGTTTCATGCGTAATGGGGGAAACCCTGTTGTACTTTGATATGGAAGTGCTTGTTTCATTAAGTTTAGAATAAAAAAAAATTTAAACTGGGGAAAAAAAAAATTTGGGAGGCATCTGGCATCCCACGGGAACTAAAATCTTTTCTATCAAGTTTGGGGGTTGGAATCTAGATTGCCCAGTTATGGTCTTGTTTCCAACATAAAGGTCCTCTTTGAAAACGAAAGGAGGAAAGGCGATATCTCCTAGGTAGCTTTCCACTCCTCATCTGAGACGTTTCAGGAGGAGACAGGGTTTGCTAGCCATGAGAGCAGACTCACCAGCCTCTGGAAGGATAACCTCTGCCCCTCCCTCTCACCCCGACTCTGGGTAGGATGTTGATTTCCCAAAAACCCTTTCAATTACTGACAGGTTATACTTTCCTCTAAGTAGTTGGGTTTCCCTCCAGGTTACACATTACCAGTCAAATCAACAAACATTTCTTAGGTGTATTGAAGGTGTCAGGCAGTGTGTTGAGCCCTTGGGGCTACAAGTAGAAAAAGAAAGTTCCTGCCCTTGTCTAGCGGGTGAAGACAGCACCAAAACCCAAAAGCGAACTTGGGGTTTGAGGAGGAACATTTGGGGGCGTGATGGAGAAGTCAAAGAAACCCTAAATGGGCGCTGCCAGGTGGAAGGTGAGACATCTGAATACACTTCTAGTTCCTTCAACCAATCCTCGTATCCAAGCAGAGGCTGGATGACATGAAGCAAGGGAGATGGGAGCAAGGCTTGGGTTTGAATCTCACCTCATACTGGTAGGGGGCAATTTAATTTCACGGAATAGTAGCTTTCAGTCGTGCGCAGACTCTGACCCTGTTTGGGGTTTTCTTGGCAAAGATACTGGAGGGTTTGCCATCTCCTTGTCCAGCTCTTTTTACAGCTGAGGGAACTGAGTCCGACAGGGTGAAGTGACTTGCCCAGGGTCACACAGCTAGGCAGCGTCTGAGCCAGATTGGGACTCAGGAACAGGAGTCTTCCTGGGGCCCGGTACTCACCCGCTGCCCAGGACTTGCCCAAGCCTTTAGTGAGTGCCTGCTGCGTAAGAGCTTCGACCGGAATCTCCGAACGAGCTCGGAACGTAAATATCCCCGTCTTGCTGTTGCCGAAACCGAGGCCGACCAGTTAAGGGAGTCCCGGGGTCCCAGAGCTAGCCAGTGCTGGAGGTGGACTGGGGAGGGGTGGCTGGAGATGGCCAGCTCCCCGGAGGCTCTCTGCACACAAGATGCTCCGCGGCCCTCGAAGCCCGTGGTGACCGCGGCTATCGCTTCGTTCAGGGAGGGCGCGCTGCTAATCCCGAGGCACCGGGAGAACAAGAAGGGGGCTGTGGTCTGGGGGCTCCCGGGCCCCGCTCCCCGCCTCCCGCTGCCGGAGCGCCGCCCAGCCTTCGCCACCTTTGGATTGGGTGTGGGAGAGCGCGGGTAAGGCTCGGCCTCCGGGGGAGCACCGCTCTCTGCTGCGGGGCGGGGCCTCCGCGAGGGGGCGGGGCAGGACTCTTGGAGGGCGTGGCCTGCCGCGTGGGGCGGGGCCTGTTACTTAGGCCTCGTCGTGTCCGGCGCGGGGGCGGGGCCTGGAGGTCACTACCATCTTCCCTGTGGCGGGGGAGAGCCACGCTGCTGACTGACCGACGGACGGACTGACGGACGGCCATGGCTGTCTCCCTGCTGGTCCGGGGCTGCGGCCCGGTCCGCCGAGGTGAGTGCGGGTCAGGCCGCGTCCGGGCGGGGGCGGCTCTGGGCGGGGTCCCTGTGGCGCGACCTTTGCCCCACTCCGGCCAGGCCGCGCCGCCGCCCCTCGTCTCCTCCTAGCCCCCCCGGCGCCCTCTGCCCTCCTGGGGGGCCCCCTGCAGCCGGACCCCAGGACCCCGGGCCCTCAGTGAGCCCCCGCTCCGGCCCCCCCAGCCCCCCCAGGGCCACGAGAATGGGGGGCTCCGGGGGGATGTCCCCACGGGGGCCTGGCGGGGGGCGGGAGCCGAGGGATGCAGCCCGGGGCGCGCCGAGCGGCAGGGAGCGAGCGGAGGTCAGGGCCGCCCCGTCTCCTTTTACAGGGGGGGAAACTGAGGCCCAGGGGTGTGTCTCCCGGGTGGTAGCGCGGACCCAGACTAGGCTGGGGGCCTGGCGGGGGCTGATCGCGCTGGTGCCAGAAGGAGAGGCCGTTGGCATTTGATCAAACAGTAAACATTCATTAAGCGCTGCCGTAGGTGCTGGGGTTACACATATCGATAAGCCCCGCCTGGAGCTTCGCGTCCTGTACGAGTGGGGGTGGGGGTCAGAGGAGGTCCATAGGCTCCCCAAGAGTGGGGCTGCGGACAGCCCTGCAGACAGAGGTCCAGTCCCAGGGACCCAGGGCACCGAGGAGTGAGGAGCCAGGCTTGTGGCACCACGAGATTCCTAAGCATTAGTTTCCTGGGGAAGAAGGAGCGCCTGGTGGAGGGTTCAGAGAAGTCATAAGCAAGGGAGCTGGTGGGAAATAGGGAGAAGGTTCAGAGCCAGAGTGGTGGCTGAGGGTGTCGAGGGAGGGCATGAGGATAGAGAAATAACTTTTGGGGAAACAAGTTTAATTATTTTATTATGGCAGAGGATAAGGAGGAAGAAACCAGAGCTGAGGATAGTTCCAGGTTTATCAATATGAGCGATCTAGGAGGGTGATCGTGCTCACAGCATTAACTGAGATTCATTAATTGAGGAACAGATGAGGTCACCAAGAGACGAGAGCCTAGGACAGAGCCTTGGAAATTTTTTGCCTTCGTTGTGTACTATATTGGAGAGACTTTGGAGACAGACGCCATCTCTTCAGATATCAGCTCCAGTATTTCCTGGGGCCTGGGTTACTCATCTGTAGGACAGGTCCCCCTTCCGGTCCCTGCCACATCCATATCTCTGCTCCTGTGACCTTGACCTCTGTCCTGGACAGCTCTCTGTTCCTGGGGCTGGAGGCAGCTGCACACCATCTACCAATCTGTAGAGCTGCCCGAGACGCACCAAATGCTCCGCCAGACGTGCCAGGATTTTGCCGAGAAGGAGCTGGCCCCTGTTGCTGGACAGCTGGATAAGGAGCACCTCTTCCCTGGTGATCAGGTAAGTGCCTCGATTCTGCCCCCCATGTTAGTGGGACCTGGACAGAGGCTAAAGGAGCATGGACGTTAGTGAAAACAGGTCAGCTGGAGACAGAAAAGTGGTGACGGGGTTTTGACCTCTGCTGCTCCTCGGGGGTCTTTAAGACCTTTAAGCCATGTCTAAGTTAACTCCTTTCTGGGGACTTGTTACAAAATGTCAGGGTTGGAAGGGATTTCAGAAGCCATGCCAGGTGATCTATACATGAATGGGGATGCCTGTTACTGTGTCTTTAAAATGCTCATCCAACCACTGCTGAAAAGCCAGGGAGAGGGAAGCACTAAGTGGAAACCTTCCAGTCTGACTTTGGGTTGGAAGGTTTTCCTTACATTGACCCTAAATGTGTCTCCCTGAAGCTTCTATCTCTGCCCTTTGGAGCCAAGCAGTACACACCAGACCTCTTACATGAAGGCCTTTTCGGTATTTTAAGAGACTTGCAATATTTTTTTGATCACTATCTTGTCAGGACTTTCCTTGTCCAGGTCAAATATCTCCAAGCTCTTTGTCCAGTCCTTGTACATCATGTTGTCTTGGTCATCATCAGTACCTTCTGGTTGCCCTCCCCAGAGGTATCTCCAGCTTATAATTGTCCTTTCTAAATGTGGTGCCCAGAACTGAACAATGACTCTTACCAAGAGACCAGCAATGTCATTAGGTTCTGTACTCTAGAAGGGAACAGTCAGGAACCCACACCTACATTGTACAGAAAGGTGGTTGTTACTGATTGCAGCAAAATGTGAGTTTTAATTCTGTGACTGCTGTAAACTGCTATTTATACATTTAAATGACAGGCAAATCCCAGTTTTGTTTTGTAACTTGGCTTTACCGTAACCAAACCAGCATGGTCTAATACATGAAGTTCTTGTTCAGTTATTTTCAGCTGTGTGTGACTCTGTGACCCCATTTGGGGTATTTTTGGCAAAAATACGAGAATGGTTTATTGTTTCCTTCTCCAGTTTCATTTTACAGTTGAGGAAACTGAGGCAAACAGGGGCAGGTAACTTGCTGTCTTCTTGACTCCAGGCACTCTACCCATTATGCCACCTAGCTGCACCAGTACAGCAAGAGTTGACCTCAAGGTCAAGAAGACCTGCGTTCAAGTCCCAACTCTGACATTTATGGGCTTTGGGACCCTGAGCAAATCTCTTAATCTCTCAGAACTGTAGAACCTTCACAGAATAAATCCCCTTAATGAAAGGATTTGTTCTGTGAAATTTGAACTCTATCCAAAGGCTGTGTGCAGGGACCTTGAGGCTGCAGGTTCCTCACCCCTGCTCTATGCAGTTCTCTCTGTGAATTGCAGCAAGCTTCCTCACCTGAGAGTTCCTACACTGATGGAATCATCAGCTCAGTACCCATCCCTGTCTGATTATAAGAGATCAGTCTCTGTTCAAAAACAAATGGTTCTTTTTGACCTTTCTTTTCCCAGATCCATTTCGCCCATAATCAGATGGACAGAAATGATTTCTGAATGACCTCTGAGGTCCTTTCTAAAGCACACATTCTTGCACCCCTTGCATCATAATTATTTTTACGCGCTATCATGTCTCCTCCCAGAATGTAAACTTTTTGTAGACTCTTTCATCTTTGTGTCTCTCTCTAGGCCTTACTGGTACCTACTAGGTAATAGATAAGCATTTAGTTTCAGTAAAGGTAATTTCATTGTTGTCTCTCTGAGAATGAGTAAACTTTGTACAAACAGGGATAGTAGTACGGGGGAAAGAGAGAGACAGACAGACATACAGACAGAGAGAGAGACAGCTACAGTCAGTCAAATGAAACTTCAGGCTGCACTTTTTGTTGTAGTTATAACTGGCTTGAATTATAATCTGAAATTGATTTTAGATATAATCCTAGTTATTAGTCACCATAATTATTCTTCTTTGTTTTTTTCTATATATTTTATTTGTTTCATTAAATATTTCCCAATTACATGTAAAAATTTTAACATTCATTTTAAAATATTTTGAGTTCCAAATTCCCTCTCTCCTATCCTCGCCCACTTCTTGAGAAGGTAAGCAATTTGATATCGATTATACATGTGGAGTCATGCAAAACATATTTTCATGTTAGCTATGTTGCAAAAGAAAACACAAATAAAATAAAACAAAAATCAAGTTTAAAAAGTGTGCTTCAATTTGTATTCAGAATTCATCAGTTTTCTCTCTGGAGATGGATAGCATTTTTCATCATGGATCCTTGGGAATTATCTTGGATCACTATCTTTACCAGAGCAGCTAAATCTTTCACAGTTGATTATGCTTACGATACTGCTTCTGTGTACCATATCTTCCTGGTTCTGCTAATTTCCCTTTGCATCCGTCCCTATAAGACTTCCCAGGTTTTCTGGAAAGACTTACATGAATTGATGCTGAATGAAGTGGACAGAGTCAGGAGAACATTGTACACAGTAACGGTAATGTTGTACAGTGATCAGCTTTAATAGACTTAGCTCTTCTCCGCAATACAGTGATCCAAGACAATTCCAAAAGACTCATGATGGAAAATGCTATCCACATCCAGAGAAAGAACTGATGGAGTCTGAGTGAAGATGGAAGTATACGGTTTTTACTTTCTGTTTTTCTTGTGTTTTTTTCCTTTTGTTTTGCTTCTTTCACAACATGACTATTGTGAAAGTGTGTTTTATATGACAGCACATGTATAACCTGTATTAGCTGTCTTGGGGAAGGTGTACCAAGGAGGAGAAAAAGGGAAATATGTAACTCAAAATCTTATAAAAAATGAACGTTGAAAATTGTAATTGGAAAAAATAAATACTGTTTACATAAAAAAGACTTCCCAGATTTTTCTGAAACCATCCCACCCATCATTTCTCATCATATACCACTACTTCTTCGGTCATTCCCCAGTTGAAAGCATCTTTTCAATTTCTGATTCTTTGCCACCACAAAAAGAGCTGCTGTAATGTTAAAAGAGTTACAAATATTGTCTTTCCATGTAGGAATGTAAACAGTTCAACTTTAGTAAGTCCCTTATGACTTCTCTTTGCTGTTCACCTTTTCATGGTTCTCTTCATTCTTGTGTTTGAAAGTCAAATTTTCTTTTCAGCTCTGGTCTTTTCATCAAGAATGCTTGAAAATCCTCTATTTCATTGAAAGACCATTTTTTCCCCTGAAGTATTATACTCAGTTTTGCTGGGTGGGTGATTCTTGGTTTTAGTCCTAGTTCCTTTGACTTCTGAAATATCCTATTCCATGCCCTTCGATCCCTTAATGTAGAGGCTGCTAGATCTTGTGTTATCCTGATTGTATTTCCACAATACTTGAATTGTTTCTTTCTAGCTGCTTGCAATATTTTCTCCTTGACCTGGGAACTCTGGAATTTGGCCACAATGTTCCTAGGAGTTTCTCTTTTTGGATCTCTTTCATGCGGTGTTCTGTGGATTCCTTGAATATTTATTTTGCCCTCTGGTTCTAGAATCTCAGGGCAGTTTTCCTTGATAATTTCATGGAAGATGATGTCTAGGCTCTTCTTTTGATCATGGTTTTCAGGTAGTCCCAAAATTTTTACATTGTCTCTCCTGAATCTATTTTCCAGGTCAGTTGATTTTCCAATAAGATATTTCACATTATCTTCCATTTTTCCAATCTTCTCGCTATGTTCTGTGATATCTGTCTTTCTCACAAAGTCCTTAGCGTCCATCTGTACCATTCTAGTTTTGAAAGAACTATTTTCTTCAGTGAGCTTTTGAATCTCCTTTTCCATTTGGCTAATTCTGCTTTTGAAAGCATTCTTCTCCTCATTGGCTTTTTGAACCTCTTTTGCCAATTGAGTTAGGCTAGTTTTCAAGGTGTTAACTTCTTCAACATTTTTTTGGTTCTCCTTTAGCAGGGAGCTGATCTGCTTTTCATGCTTTTCTTTCATCCCTCTCATTTCTCTTCCCAGTTTTTCCTCCACCTCTCTAACTTGATTTTCAAAATTCTTTTTGAGCTCTTCCATGGCCTGAGCCCATTGGGTGGGCTGGGACACAGAATCCTTGATTTCTGTGTCTTTGCCTGATGGTAAGCATTGTTCTTCCTCATCAGAAAGGAAGGGAGGAAATGTCTGGTCTCCAAGAAAGTAGCCTTCAATAGTTTTATTTCTTTTCCCTTTTCTGGGCATTCTCCCCAGCCAGTGACTTGTCCTCTGAATATTCTCCTCACTCCCACCTCGCCTCCTGGTCCTCCCAGCCAGAGTTTGGGGACTGAGATTCAAATGCTGCTTCCCACCTTAGGGCTTTTGGCAGGGGCAGGGCTGCTATTCAGTGTGAGAATTAAGTTCAGGTGGTCAGGTCGGGGCAGGGCCACCTCTCAGGCTCTGTTCCCTCAGGGGGTTTATGCACAGACCTTCCACAATGGATCCAGGCTCCCGCCCGCTTGGGGAGCCCCTGTCTGCAGCTGCCTCTCAGCTTCTACCTCCCGGGGGGGCCCGAGCCATGGGGGCACCCCACTCCCCTCTCGACCCGCCAAAGAGACTCTCTCACCAACCCCCATCACCTGTGGGTGGCGGGACTTGTGCCGCCGCTGGAGATCCCGTCCCTGAAGCCTGCTCGGATCTGTACCTCTCGGAGCCGCGGCCGCCGTAGGTCTGGGCTGGGCTCCGCGTCTGCAGCGCGACGGACCTTTTGTGAGAGGTTTGCAGGTCCCTCTGTGGGTGGAGGGACCCGCGTGGCCACTGGAGATCCCGTCCCTGTAGCCTGCTCGGATCTTTTCCTCTCGGTGTCACGGCCACTGCAGGGCTGCCCTCTGCTCCCGGTCCCGGCGCCCAGTCCGCAGCGCGAAGGACCCCCCGCGAGAGGTTTGCAGGTCTCTCTGAAACAGAAATCTCCCTCGCTCCAATATTCCGTGGCCTCTGGGTGCAGAATTCACTGTGAGTTTGTCCCCTCTAGCCATTCTGTGGGTTGTGGGTTCGGAGCTATGTGTATGTGCGTCTTTCTACTCCGCCATCTTGGCTCCGCCCCCCCAAAAAGAGCTGCTGTAGTGCATAGGTAAATCTTTTTCTCTTTTCTTTGATCTCTTTGTGATACAGGTCAGAGTTTTACAGCCCTTTGGGTATAGTTCTCAGTAGTTCAGAATTGTTCTCTGGAATGATTGGACTAGTTCACAGCTCCACCCCCAGTCCATTAGCGTCCCAGTTGTCCCACATTTCCTTCAGCATTTTCATCTTCCTTTTGCCTCTTCAGTTCTCTTTAGCCTCTCCCTGCCCAAATCTATTTCTATAAGAAAGTAGCTTAATTCATTGTCTCTGAACAGGGAGCGTTCTCATACTAGGATCAGGTGAGCCTCTGTGGAGAATGAGAGCAGTCCTGGAAGCTGAAATAGATAATTAGAGCCCCAGGAATTTAACAGTTCCAAGGGGATCAAAGAAGAAGAAAACATCTGAGACCTTTGAATGTTCTTCAGCTAGTTATTTTCTTGTTATGGACTCTGCTGCTTCTCCACCAAGTTTGCTCATTTAGGGCGTCATTCACTTCCTTTTCCATATTTTCTATTATTTTCTCTTCTCCTTTCCCCAGCCCCAAACTTCTCGCTTTTGCTGTATTTCCAGCAGAGCATTCAGAATTCAACATTCACTATATTTGAGAGTACTTAAATTGGACGTCACCAGAAATAACCCTGGCTTTTTTCTCTAAAATGTAAATTTCTCTGTGAAACGTATTAACTTTTAGCAACTTTCATATGGAAACACATCTGGGCAGGGCCAAAGAGTAGTTGTTGACTGCTGCTGGCCAAGCTGGATCTCAGTACAAAGTTCTGGATGTTGCCTGTTATGGTCTACTATCACGTAAGGCAGAAATTTTCTTTGGAGTTTCTGTTTTGATCTTCCTTGTCACCATAGTAGCTTTCTGTGTTCAGGTTCTTTTTTGGGGGGGTTGCTTATTTTTCCAGCCTATTTCCCCCCTAAAATTTATTAATTTATTTGTTTTCAGTTTTCATCCATCACTTCCATAAGTTCCAAATTTTCTCCCCCTCCTTTCCCCCTCCTTCCCCAATCCCATATGAGTTCTACACATGCATTTCTATTAGTCATGTTGCAGCCTATTTCTTGAGTTTTAACTTGATGTTGGGCTTTGCTCCTGAGTTGGGAAGGGCACTATCCTAAGCTTCAGGCTTTCAGAGCTAGTTCTGGGGGTCTGTAAGTTTTCAGTTCTTTCAAGGTGGTGTGATCTAAGGAGAAGTGTGTTTACTGCTCCCTTGGCCTGTGCTCTGGTCTGTGAGCAGTTGTAACCAGGGTCTTTGCCTCTCTTTTTCCATAAGCTTTGGTATACTAGAGAATGTGACCCACATCTGCATATGGGCAATGCAACAGAATTCTGAACCCATGTCAGCAAAGGGACCCCCATAATCTCCTTCTGACCATCTGTCTGGCCCCTTACCTTCTGTGAGCTGAGAGTTCCCAAAGCTACTGCTGATTCAGTTGCCCCCAAGGTCACAGCTTGTTTGCTGAGGTGAGGCCTGCTACAGTCTTGCCAGGATACTGCCTACTCTGGACTGAGCTCCACTCTCACCACAGTGCCACAGGCCTTTTCTGTTGACCTTTTAAGTTGTCTGAGACTGGAAAATTGTTTTGTCCTGTCCTTTCATGGTTCTGATGCTCCAGAATTTGTTTTAAGGAACAATTTAAAGTTGTTTGGAGGGGAATTTGGGAGAGTTCGGGTGAGTCCCTGCTTTTTTTCCACTATCTTGGCCCTGCTCTTCAGCTTTTATACTTTTAAAAGCATTTTTCAGTTCATTATTTGATCCTCATAACAACTCTATCAGTCAGGTGGGGTGAAGGCTCATGAAATTCTCATTTGATAGGTGGGGAACTGACACAGAGTAGGTGAGTTACTGACACATCAATTGGTACTGCTCCAAAACCGTTTGAATATTGGGCATTATTGGGAACCATGTTGACCAAGTCAGAGATTCATGCTATTTCACGTCAGCTGTGCATTCACTGCAGCCTGAAAATTATGTTCAATGAAGGTACTACCCATGTCAGTCATTCGACAAATATTTATCAAGCTCCAGCCAAGTGCCAGGAATTGGGCTGGGCACAAGTGACCCGGGGCTAAAAAGCAAAAGTTTGTGCCATTTGTATATTCTATCGGGGAAAGAACATGTACATATATAAATACTTAGGCAGTAAGTAATACATGAATATGAGATCATTTGAGGGGGAAGGCATGAAGCCTTCTGATCTGATAAGGCCTCACATACTTCTCGTGTGAGGAAAGTATCTTATATGCCATAAATGTTACCTAAAGGTGAATTATTAGTCTGGCTTTTTAAATTCATTTTTATAGACTCCCTTTCACTTATCACAGCAGTTATTTTAAATATTTTTCTTTCTGCCATAGTCCGACACCCAAACCTGCCTTTCTGTGCTGTGTTCTTGCTTAGATGAGAGCCTTGTTTCCGATTTTACTGTGAAGGCTGTGATGTTCTCACATGAACTCCTTCAGCTTCCCTCCTCCCAACCTCAAAAAAATTTTAATTTCTTTGCCACATTCTCCCCTTCTGTCTCAGAGCAAGAAGTGGATAATATAAGTAAAAGACTCAGCAAACCCTATAGCACCATAGAAATTTTAGCTTTTATTTTCTGTATCTATACCCATCCCATTCTATGTCCTTCTAGACTTTCCTCTATAAATCAAAATATTCTCTCTTTGTCTCTCTCTGTCTCTCTCTGTCTCCTTCCCTCCCTCCCTCTCCCCTTCTCCCCATCTTCCTCCCTCCCTCCCTCTCTGTCTGTCTGTCTGTCTGTCTCTCTCTCTCTGTCTCTCTGTCTCTCCCCCTCCTCTCCCCCTCTCCCTCACTCCCTCATCCTCCTCCCTCCTTCCATCTCTTTTACTGACTACATTCCCATCTGTCCATAAACATGTTCAGGTCTCTTATGTATTAGGGAAACTTCCCCTTAACGCTATAAGCTGTCATCCTGTATCTCTCCTACTCTTCACTTCCAAACCTTCTAGAAAGAAGAGGCCACTCGAGATACAAGGACGAAGGATGAAATAATCACACGTGGTTAACTCGCATACAGTGTTCAGGAGGATGCCTGTTATACTCTGCTAACTGTCACAAAGGGCAGAATTCTCTGTATTGGCCAATGGTATTTTCATTGCCAGCTCTGGTCTTTTCTTCATCTTCATCCTTCTCTGCCTGTCACTGCCTTTGACCCTGTTATCCAATCTCTCTGGATGTTCTTTTCATGCTGGGTTTTTATGATAAAACACACATATAGTGTATCTTTTGTGGTCAGTTTAATTTTGTTCTTTTTTCTCTGGGGAACTTTCTGATTTTCTCCAAATTTAGACTTCTTCTTGGTTCCTCTTTTTTTTTCCACTGATGAAATGGTTAGGTGTCTGAGTAGGCCTTATTCCTGGTTCCATAAGTCTGTGGGTTAACCCTGAACTGATGTCTATTACTGGTCTTGCCCAGATGTCCTCCTGATAGTGGTCTTCTCTGGGGTCTTGTAGGCCTTGTTTTAAAGTCAAGCTCAGCTCCAATCTGAAATACCACATAGTAGTTGGAGAATTTTGGATATATGACTATGCCTACTCTTTCTGCTGGCCTAGCAACTCTGCTCCAGTTGTAGTTAAGAGAAGAGTTGTCCCCAACCTATTCCAAGATTTCAGCTCAGCTGCTAAGAACGGGGCTTTTATCTATCACCCAAAGTCAGTAATCAACTCTGGGACCCCTGAATTTCTTCCAAGTAACTGTTCATCCAGAGTACAGATGAGTAGTGAGCATTCACAGAAATCCTAGGGACTCCTCAGAACTCCCCAACAAGGTTGAAGGGAGAAGGGACTGGTAGAGCCAGAAACCCCCAGAGTGACACTTGTAATTAAGAACTGGAAACTGGAAAGAAAGGAAATGCTCATCGATTGGGAAATGTCTGGAAAAACTGGACTAGGTGAATGTGGTGGAATATACTGTTCTGTGAGGTCTTGTGAGCATGATGGATTCAGAGAAACCTAGAAAAGTTTGTGCAGACTTCAGGGGAGCAGAAGGAAGGGAGCCCAGTCAGTGGATCTGGTTACACAGTGACCACAGTAATATCAAGGAAAAGGGCATTGGGAGACTTGGGAGCTCTGGTCAGTGCTGTGGGCTGTGGAAGGCCAACGAAGTGGCCTTCCCACCTGTTGGCAAAGGTGAAGAAGAAATGAGCGGCAGAATAAGATATGTATTTTCAGACAAAGCCAACATGTTCGTTTAATGTACTTGCCTGTATTTATTGGCAACAAGAGAAACCTTCTCTTTGTGGGGCAGGCTATGAGAACTAAAAAAGGAACATCAATGGAAAATTCACAGAAGGGAACAGACAGACATTCAGAAGGGAACCTTACTATTGTGTCAAATTTAATCATGTCAACTTAAAAAAAAACCTGTTTGTCATGGAAGTTCATAGTTTTGTATTCAGTCCTCTTTTTGGCTATTGAAATGTTCACATTTGTTAATGATTAAGTTTATAATAAAAAAGAAATGCCTGAAATGAACATTGCGCTAGGACAGACCCAAGCCTGTGTTGACCTTGGCCCAGGGCCCTCCTCAGCTTCCTGTCTCAGGGCATGGAGAGGGAGCATGGTGGCTTCATAAGGGGAGCAGAGTGGACCCAGGGGACTGTTTCATGGCATCCCTCCCCTCCCAGGATGGAATCATTCAGGGGACCTTTTAGCAACAATGCGAAGGACTGAGGCTTTTCCTTCTAGGAAGTCTGGAGAGTGGTACATTGTGTGGTACATTGGATGGTGTGACATTTGTAACTCTGCCACAATACTCAAAGAAGGTGCAGGCTTTGTTTGCACAAACAAAAGGCCCTTCCACTCTCAGGTTTTTTGGGAAAAAAAAGTGCTTCCCACAACAAATGAAAGAAGAGTTTTAATGTGAAAACAACAGGGGCTGAAAGATCCCAAAAGGCAGAGAGGAATTTTGACCTGTGGCAGGAGGTTGGAGGGTGGAAGAATGTTACAGGGAGAAGAGGGAGAAGGAACACTCTCATTTGAAACTTAAGAAACAGATGAAAGACTCTTCCCAAGGAGAAAGGAAAAGGTACACTCTGAAGGGGAATCTGAAGAGGAAGCAGCTGTTCATTCTTAAAGAAATGATTACTGAGGATGATTGTGGGAAGATGGTGGAATAAGGCAGGAAATGACTTGGCTCTCCCAGATTCCTCTCCAAGTAACTTAAAACCACACCTCAAATTGAATTCTGGAGCAGCAGGTATGATAAAAAGTTGGGGTAAAGTTCTCGTCCAGCCTAAGACAATTCAGGACAACATTAGGAAAGATTTGACCTATGGGTGGTGTTCAGACTGGAGCAAAGTGCAGATGCTGCCATGTCAGCAAGCAGCAAGCAGCAAGCCTAGGGACCAGTTGTGTCAGCATGGCTTCCAAAACTTTTGCCTCATCTGGGCAAATCAGGGGAAGATTGCATTACTGGAATTGGATGAGGGGCCCAGGCACTTTGACCCAACTCAGTCCCAGGATGTAGCTATAGGTGAGGAGGAAGGAGCACACCCTGGTGAGTCCAGGAGCAGAGGAGGTGAGGGCCCTGTTTGAGGTTCCAAGATAGAGAGGACTAATTGTGGTCACTCTTAGGGTGTGAAACTTCCAGGATGGAGGGGTGAATTGATGCTTCTTGCAGTGGTGCATTTTCAGGACCTCAGGGAGTGAGAGCATTTGCAGTGGTAGTGTTTCAGGGATCCTGATCATGGCTTGGTGGTGGAGAGGAATACCTGAGGTCATTCATAAACCAAGGCATCAGCCAGAAGAGCAGTGACCACACCTGGCCTTTGATCATAGTATATTGGAAGAACCAAAAACTCAGAGACCTCCAGATAGAGCTTGGAAAACAATAACAGGAGAAACCTGAAGCCTGAGACATTATTCCCCTACACTCAAAAGAACAGAGCCTAACTCATTAAAAGTGAATAAAAAACAGAAAAGGAACCAATGATGGATAGTTTCTATGGTCATAGAAAATATATCACATTTTAAACTCAGAAGAAAACAATGAAGTCAAAATAGCTACTTGTAAAGCTTCAAAGAAAATGTAAAATGGACAGAAAAATAAGTATTGGAAGAGCTTAAAAAGGACTTTAAAAATTAAATAAGAGACGAAGAAGAAAAATGGGAAAATATTGGAATAATACAAGAAAATTTTGAGCAGTTGGAAAAAGAGAACCAAAAAAAAGAAGAAAACTCTTTAAAAATTAGAATTGGACAGAGGAGAAAACTAACTTCATAAAATGTCAAGAAATAAAAAAAATTTAAAAAAGTAGAAGAGAATGTGAAATATCTCATTGGAAAAACAATTGATGTAGGAAATAGATCAAGGAGAGATAATATTGTTGAATTTATCTGAAAGTCATGATCAAAAAAAGAGTCTAGACATTATACTTCAAGAAATTATTAAGGAAAATTGCCCTGAAGTTTAGAACTAGAGAGTGAAATAGAAATTGAAAATATGTACTGGTCCCCACCTGAAGGAGATCCTAAAATGGAAAGCCACAGAAACATTATAGCTAAGTTTCAAAGCCCCCAAGTCAAGGAAAAAATATTACAAGTAATTAGAGAGAAATAGTTCAAATATTGTGGAGTTATAGTTATGATAACACAAGATTTAGCAGTTTCTGCTTTAAAAGACTGAAGCCATAGAATATGATATTCTGAAAAGCAAAGGAGCTGGATGTGCAACCAAGAATTGCTTGCTCAGCAAAGCTGAGTATAATCCTACACAGGAAAGATGAATATTTAATGAATTAAAGGACTTCCTGATATTCTTGAGGAAAAGGCCAAAACTGTACAGAAAATATGACATAAGTATGACAAGAAACATAAGAAGGTAAACATGAAAGACTAATCATGAGGGATTTAATAAGGTTAAACTATTTATTGTCTTATATGGGAAAATGATCATTGTAACTCTTAAGAATGCTAAAAAAGAGTAGACATGGATAGAGGGCTTGGATTTGATTTGGTTATGATGAGGTGACCCTAAAAAATAAAACTGGACAGGCAGAGGTAAAATGGAACAAATTATCTCATACAAAAGAGGTGTGAATAGAAGAACCTTTACAACGGAGGGGAGGATGGGCAATGTGGGAACCTTATTTTCATTGGAACTGGGTTAAAAAAGAAATAACGTATACATTTATTTGGATATAAAAAGTCTTCTTAAATTACAAAGAAATAGGAGGGCATGGGGATAGGCTAAGGGAGGTGTGTGCAGATTCAGGAGGCAGTGGTCAGAAGTCAACTAGATTTCTGAGAAGGGAGGGATAGGATAAAAAGAGAGGAGAAACAGTGGGGGGGATAGGGTAGAGGGAAACACATAACTAGTCATTATAATTTTGAATGTAAATGGGATGAACTCACTCATAAAAGGGAAATGGATGGCAGAATGGATCAAATACTAGGACCCAACAGCTTGTTGCTTACAAGAAAAATGAGATTCACACAAAGAGTAAAAATAAGAGTCCAGAATTTGTTATGCTTCAACTGATATAAAAAGTAGCAGGTGATCATGATTTGAAACAAAGTTAAAGCTAAAACAGATTTTAATTAAAAGAGATAAGCAGGAAAACTACCCTATGTTAAAGAAAGTACCTTAGAGAATGAAGTAGCATCAGCACTAGACATCTATGTACCAAATGCAATACTGTCCAGATTTATAAAGGAAAAGGTAAATGAACTGTAGGTGAAAACAGACAGCAAAGCCATAGTGGAGGGGAACCAACATCTCGCCTCTGGGAACTAGATAAATCTCACCAAAAACTACATAAGAAAGAAGGAAATGAAGAGTCTTAGATAAGCTAGATATGCTAGATGTCTGGAGAGAACTGAAGGCGAAAAGAAACCCAACGTACCATTTTCTCAGTAGTATGTGGAACCTTTACAAAAATTGACCTTATATTAGAACATACAAATCTTATAGTCATATATAGCAAAGCAGAAATAATAAATGTGTCCTTTTCAGATCATAATGCAATACAAATCATATTTAATAAAGGACCATGGAAAAAGAATAAATGTTAATTGGAAACTAATCTTAAAGAATGAGTGGGTCAAAGATCAAGTCATAGGAACAATAAATTTACTGAAGAGAACGGTAATGGGACAGCATACTAAAACTTATGGGATACAGCAAAAGCAGTAATCAGGAAAATGTATATTTTAAATATTTACTTCAGTAAAATAGAGAAAGCAGATCAATGAATTGGGTATGCCATTTAAAAAGATAAAAAAAAATCAAATTGAAAATCCCCCAATTAAACCCCAAATTGTAAATCCTGAAAATTAAAGATGAAATTAATGAAAATGAATGTTAGAAAACCATTGCCGTGGTAAATAAAACTAGGCGCTAGTTTTATGAAAAAAAAATCAGCCAATAAAACAGATAAACCATTGGTTAGTATGATTTTAAGAAAACCAAATCAATAGTCTCAAAAATGAAATAGGTGAATATACTACTAATGCAGATGATATTAAAGCAATTAGGAGTCTTTTTGCCCAATTATGTGCCAATAAATATAACAATCTTAAGTAAAATGGAAGAATACTTACAAAAATATAAACTGCCCTGTGTAGCAGTAGAGGAAATAGAATAAACCTATTTTAGAAGAAGAAATTGAGCCGGCCATAAATGAGCTTCCTAAGAAAAAGCCTCAGGACCAGATTTACAAGTGAATTCTACCAAACATTTAAAGATCAGCTCGTTCCAATGTCAAATAAATTATTTAGAATAACAGGCAAAGAAGGAGTCCTACCAAACTTCTTTTATGAAACAAATATGGTGTTGATACCCAAACCAGGAAGGGCAAAAATGGAGAAAGAAAATTGTAGATCAGTTTGACTAATGAAATTGATGCAAAAATCCTAAATAAAATACAAAGTTTGGAGACTACAGCGATATATCGCAAAGATGATACATTGTGACCAAGTGTGATTTATAAAAAGGATGCAGGGCTGGCTCAGTATTACAGAAACTATTAACATGATTATATCAGTAGCAAAGCAGCAAGAATCATATATTTGAGGAAAATAGCAGAATAGGAAAAAGGAAGTAGTGAAATCCAGAAATTCTCAGGAAGCAGAACTTCAGGAAAGGAGCCTGCAACCCACCCCGCCTCAGATGGTCTACTTTCGTGATTCATCTACATTGTCACCAGAAGTGAGTCACAGTCTTCTGCGGTCCACACACACATGCGCACAGTATGGGTTAGACATTTGGGAAGACAGATTTATCACAGGTAGCACTGAGATTTGGTGGAAGCAAACCCATGAATTGTATAGGGCTTTGGAAGGGTGTGCCTTCTTCCAGGGGAGGGGTAGGGGCAGGGTCAGATGAGCGTGGTTTTTTAGGAAGCTACACTGTGTGTGAAGGGGTCTTGGAAAGAGGAAGGGGAGAGGGAGCACAAGAGAGACCTTCAGAGTATATGGCCAGCCATTTCGGAAGAAGTAGTAGATGAATTCTGGAAGCAGTGTGTAGGGCTGGTACAGAGACCTGAGCACGCAGGACATCAGTGATAGGAAACTCAGGCCCAAGTGGTCTCTCTGCCCAAAGCAGATGCTGGATAATTTCTTGAGATACTGTACTGTACCATGTTATAGTATACTATACCATGCTATGGTATACTGTAATACAATGCCATTTTTTACGATGTGGAGGACCCAGTGAGAATCTCATCAGCCAAGAAGGAACTCGTTGCTGTGTGGTGATGACAGGTGTGATGGCGGGAAGTTAGCCCTCATCTATACTTTGTGATGAAAAGGAAAGACGGGCCAGAAATGCGGGTGATGGGGAAAGAGTGACAGGAATACAGAAGTGTAGACACTGTCTTCATTTCTCAGGAAGAGAAGAGAATGGTGTCCGTAAGCTCTGGGAATGGTAGCCTTGTCCTCAATCCTGCACCATCTAGGATGTGATGTTAAAGGGTTGGTTAGTGAATCTCACAGTGATCCAAAGAGCAAGTGTGGCTTTATTGTGAGTGGCTCATGCCCCACTCACCTTATTTCCTCTTTTGACAAAGTTTGAGGGTGGTAGACGCATGAATAAATGAGTGAAAATGCATGTATTAAGCCCTTACTGTTTGCCTTGCACTGTGAGAAGTAGAAAATGGAGATGGCTCCTGCTCCCAAGGAGCAGATTGTAATTTTGGGAGAGACAGGAAAATGAAGGGGGCTGGTGTGCATGCGGCAGGGTGATCCTTGGAGCACAGCGCCAAGCAGGGTGGCTGTGATGCCCAGCGGTTCCGATGGGGTGGTGGCAAGGAAGATGCCCATGCCAGCTTTGCCACTGCCCTTCACACGTTGGGTAGGCATGGACTGCTATGGTCACAGCTGTCACCAAGGCTGAGCTGAGGAGGAGGAGGCCTCCAAGCAGGCAACAGAGGTGGGGCCGGGCTGCAGCCTGGTGTCAGAGGACCTGGGTGTGAATCCTGACTGCTGCTCACAAGCTTGTGACATGTCACATGACTTCTGAAGATGGGACTTTCTTCATCTATAAAAGGAGGAAATTCCATATTGTCCTTGCAGGAAAGATGGGGAGGTGTGAGTTAATGAGAGTGAGGCTGCATTGTCCAGTTGGCTTACAGACAGGCCCCACATCTTGGTTATTACTGGTTCTGTGTCAGCTTCCAGGTCTCCAGTGGGATGCTGAAGGGATCCATGCTTGGCGCTCTGAGCACAGGATAATGTGACACAAATGGGAGGGGGGAAATAGCTCACAGACTGGTGACCAACTAGCATCCTAAGAGGTAGAAGCTGGACAGGGTCCAGTCAGATGAGATTTAGCAGGCCAACTGTGAAGTCATACTTTAGGGTCCAAAAGTAAACTTCACACTTAGAAAATGGGGAGGGAGGTGGCTTCCCTAGATGGCAGTTCATATGCAAATGATGGGCCAGTCAGAGTTGGCAGTGTGTGATGGAGCTAGTCTAGTGCTCCCCTCAGAGAGGCCTCATGTCCAGCCTGGCTGGCTTCAGTCCGGGGAGGATCACGATGAGCCCATGTCCAGAGGAGGGCAGTAAAGGACTGTGACTGGAAAGGTTAATGGTCACTTTTCACAACTTACCCAGGGAAGGCCCCTGAGGGTGCTGAGGATTCAGGGTTGGGCTGTGTCTGGTGGTCTAGGTTCCCCCTTGCTGGAGGTCATCCTGTTCAGGCTGGATGGTCTTTGAGACTCCTTCTAAGCCTGAGGCTGTAAGGTAGCTCCTTGTCCTCCATGTATCTGGGAGAGGACATTTTTGCTCAGGTTCAGGTTGGACCTAGTGACCCCTTAGGTTTCTGCCTCTCTGTGATTCCTCACAATTAGGTAAAGAAGATGGGGAAGCTGGGGCTCCTGGCTATGGATGTGCCTGAGGAATTCAGTGGTGCTGGGCTTGACTACTTGGCCTATGCCATTGCTTTGGAGGAGATCAGCCGGGGCTGCGCATCCACCGGAGTCATTATGAGCGTCAACAATGTGAGTGCTGGCCGCTTGGTGGCCTTGGGAGAGGAGGGCGAATTCCAGTTCTGCAGAGCTGGCTGGAGCCCGGGGAGGGGCAGGGGCCAAGGCCGGCAAGCTCACATCCTCACCGTCTTGTTCCATAGTCTCTCTATTTAGGGCCGATCCTTAAGTTTGGATCCAAGGAACAGAAGAAGCAGTGGATCTCCCCCTTTACCAGTGGTGACAAAATCGGCTGCTTTGCTCTCAGTGAGCCAGGTACTGGCCATGGGCCAGGAGCTTCTGCATGTAACTTCATACACCTGGCCTCAAGATGGGAAAGAAAAGGCTCCTCTGTGGCCGAGGGTGTCGTAGAAGCCAGTGGAAATTCTGGGGCAGCTTGCCACAGGGGTGAACTGAGCTGTGTGGCTTCTGAGGGGCAGAGACCCACCCTATGCTTCCCCTCTGATGAGGAGGCCAGGGTGCTTTGAGGGAGAAAGACTTGGTGACTGACCCTGGCAGGGGTGTCACATCCCAGCGCCTACAGGACCCTCTTTTCCCACCTGACTTTTCCCCAGCAAAGCTCTGAGGAGGTGATGCTGGTCAGGGCCTGAGGGTTACCACCTTCAGGGGGTGGGGGGGCTTGGGCGCTCAGAGATTTAGAGGCTGGCAGAGCCTTTGTCCATCCAGCTCTGAACCTCCCTGTGTGGCAGGGAATGGCAGTGATGCTGGGGCTGCTTCCACCACCGCAAGACTGGAGGGGGATTCTTGGGTCCTGAATGGCACCAAGGCCTGGATCACCAATGCCTGGGAAGCCTCAGCTGCTGTGGTCTTTGCCACCACTGACAAGCACCTGAAACACAAGGTGAGCACAGCAGGCCCCAGGCAAGAACTATCCCTTGGTCCCTTGCCCAGGGCTTCTCAGAACTCTCTTTGAACCTGCAAAGACATCCTGCTGGTCTTTGCCTTTTTTCTGGCAGAGCCAGGGTTCCTCTGGGCTCTTGCAGGATGTGCTCTTGGCTTAGACAAATGGGTGGAGGCTGAAAAGAGCTCTGAAGTGTCTTTTTGGCCATGTGGCTGTTCTTAGGGCATCACGGCCTTCCTGGTGCCCATGCCGACACCCGGGCTCTCCCTGGGGAAGAAGGAAGATAAGCTGGGCATCCGAGCCTCCTCCACGGCCAACCTCATCTTTGAGGACTGTCGCATTCCCAAGGACAACATGCTGGGCGAGATGGGCATGGGTTTCAAAATTGCCATGGTGAGCCTAGGGAGGGGGCTGTGGTTGGTCCTTCCTGGGCTGGGGTGGAGGCAGAGATGGGGAGACCAGTTGCACTGACTCCTGGGCCTCCTAACAGCAAACCCTGGACATGGGCCGGATTGGTATTGCTGCCCAGGCCCTTGGCATTGCCCAAGCTTCTTTGGACTGTGCCGTGGACTACGCTGAGAAGCGCATGGCCTTTGGCGCCCCTCTCACCAAGCTGCAGAACATCCAGGTATGGGCCTGGGTTTGGACAGAAGTCTACTGACCCTACACTTCTCTCCGGGGGGCACAGCTGGTTGGACTTCCCTGGGCTTTTGGAAAGGGAGAGGCCTCTCATGTGCTTGGCATCTGCTTGTGTTTCAGTTCAAGTTGGCAGACATGGCCCTGGCCCTGGAGAGTGCCCGACTGCTGACCTGGAGGGCTGCCATGCTCAAGGATAACCGAAAGCCTTTCACCAAGGTGCTACAGTTTGGAGAAGGGCTGGTTTTCTGGGAGGGAAGGCCCTGTTATTTTGGGTAAGATTGTGCCCAGGGTCTTCAGTAGAGGAGGTCAGTGAGAGGTCAGCAGTTTCAGCACAGACTCTGGTGGGGACTTGGCCATACTAAGCCAGGCTCACTTCACTCAGGGCTGTCTCCTCCTGGTTAGGAGTCTGCAATGGCCAAGCTGGCAGCGTCTGAGGCCGCCACGAGGATCTCCCACCAGGTGAGTGAGCTTCCCGGCAGGGAGAAGCCCATCTGCCAGGCCATCGTGCCTCAGTGGCTCCAGAGGCTCCTCTCTTCTCTTTCAGGCCATTCAGGTCCTGGGTGGGATGGGCTACGTGACTGAGATGCCTGCTGAGCGCCATTACCGGGATGCCCGGATCACCGAGATCTATGAGGGCACCAGTGAGATCCAACGACTGGTGATTGCCGGTCACCTGCTGAAGAGCTACCGGGCCTGAGGGGATGGGGAGGGGAGGGCAGGGGTGTGGACGTGGCTGCCAGTGGCCCTGCCCAGCTCCTGGCCGTTGCCTTGGGATGGGTGGTCTGAGGTCCTGCTGCTGAGTCTGGGCTGGCCCTTTGGTGAAGAGGACTGTTTGTGTGCTTGGGCCCAGCACGTTGACCCACTGCCTTGGTCTCCTTATCCCAGATTTGCCGGCTGCTGTGATCAGTCTTGGCAGATAGCAAACCTCAGGGAAGAATGTGGCTGCTTCAGGCCACTATGTCTACTCAAACCCATGGTGCCTCAGTTTCCCCATCTGTAAGAAATATTACATCCAGCTCATCCTTTTTTCTGGAAGGGCTGGGGAAGTTCTCATCACCTTGCTCTTGTCCTCTTGATCTCTGGGGCCCCACAGACCTTGCAGACACTGAGATGTAGCAGACTCCTTGGAGCTCCCAGCATGGGAGACAAGCCAAGAGGAAGATTTGTCCATTTGGTCATCCAGTCGATGCCATGGAGGACCTAGGGGAGGACCACGCAGCCCGACCAGAGGAAGGAAAAACTCTGGGGAGGAAGGTCCACCCCAGGAAGTCTGGCCATCCCTGGGAATTCCAGGTTCTTTGGAAATCATGGAGGGAGTGGGGCCTGTGCCTTTTCTTTGGAAGCAAATCATACGATAAACACGTCTCTCACCCAGCTCTAGCTTTTAAAAAAAAAATTAAATTTTATTTCAAACAAAGACCTGTCTTCTCTTTCTCGTGCCTTCCTCCCTTTCCTTTCCCTTCGAGCCGCTGCCGACAAGGAAAGAAAACCCAAACCCCGGTGCTAGTCCCAGTTAGGAAGCTTTCAGAGGCTTTGTCTTCACCATCTTGTCGGGACTGTATACGTGACGTGGGCTCAGCTCCCTTCTCTGGGCATCAGTGCACCATCTCCCCGGGCTTCTTGGCAGCCTCCATCACCCTTGTCACGTCCCCCATGGGGGCCTGCCCTGGCCTGGGGACCACTTTTGGCCCTAGCAGGTTGCAGAGAGAAGCCTGCAGATGAGAGTGAGGGAGGATGGGCCACACTTACAAAGCACTTTAATATCTCATTGAACCGAACCAGACAGGTGAAGTGACTAGCTCAAGGTCACACAACTGGTGAGCTGCAGGATTTGAGCTCAGGTCTTCCTGCCTCCAGGCCAGCTCTCAGTTCACTGTTGCAGGGATGAACAGGAAGGAAAGCCGGAGCTGTGCCTTGGAGGGAGGAATGCTTACGGGAGCAGGCAGGGGTGGGAAGGGGATTGGCAGGTCATGGCAGCAAAGTCGGCTTAAACTGGAGCGGGACCAGATTTTGGAAACTGATTTGGGGGCAGTTAGAAGGTGTCAGGGGGCTCTTAGGATAGGCCTGGCTGAGATACCTGATGGAGGAGGAGGTGATGACATTTCATTAAAGGGATGAATAGTTCTTTTGTGGAAATTAAATTAAAAGTAGGAGATCCTGAAGAAGTTATTTCCCCCTCCTATCCCCTCAGAGAACTGATTCCTTGGAGATGAGGCTGAGATGGCCTTGGGGAGGTGGGGAGAGGGTCAGGCCACACTTCCACACCCCAATAATGGTCACGATTATTCGTGAGTGACTTCAGCCAGCGGGCTTTGTCCAAATAAGGCCTGAGCCTCAACCTGGTGACACCCTGAACCCCAGCATGAATGACCGCCTGACTACACTTGAGCCTGTCTGACCAAGGAGAAGGCATCCAGAATCTCTTTTGCAAACCTTCAAGCACCATATGTCAGCCGCTAATATGAGGCTTGCCCTGGACCAATGCAGGTATTGTTAGTGCCCTGTCCCCTTCTGCTTGTCGATTCTCAGCCAGGTGGGGCAGGCAGGCTGCAAAGACCAAGGAATGAGGAGAGGGACCAGGCTGTCCTGGCCCAGCCCCCTACAATCTAGGAAAATTAAAGTGGGCAAGTTTCTGATCCGATGCCCACTGCCCTGGAGTATGGTGGGGCAGGTGCAAAAGAAGGAAGGGTTTGGTTCAGAGCCAGAGGAAAACTTCTCACATGTGGAGGAGATGGATGTCTGGGCCAGCTCTCCACTGAGCCCAGACCTAAAGGATGCTGGTCTCAGGAAAAGGAACAGGAGTTCTCAAAGTATCGGGGAGATGGGGGGGACCCCACATTTGGAAGCAGAAGCCTGTTAAATAGATTAAACATTAACCTGGACATGTATGGCATGTCATTCCCAGCAGCCTCTGTGCCCTTTGGAGAAGGCTGGATAAACTCAGTCCCCTTGGTTCCAGCCCCTGCCCCTTTCCCAAGCCTGGGAACCCTGATTTTCCAAAGGTGGAGTGACCAGGAACATGGGACTTGAGAGGCAGGGAGGTGGTAAGACAGTCACACACAAAATGCTTGGAAAACAACCCAGCAACCAGGAGAGTCCGGGAATCCTCAAGCAGTGAGATTCCATCTTTGTGAACTTGATGCAAGGGTGACTCTCAGGGTTGTCCTGGCTCCCATGATTACATTCCCAGATGGCCCATCCACTCTTCTCCCAGCATCCCACTGACTGGTCCCAAAGAAGACCCTGCTGAGGTCTGCTCACTGCCATAAACACCTTCCTACAGGACTTCCTAAGGGCAGATGTACACTGATATGGCAAGTGACCTAAACAGCAGTGAGGTGCCAAGACCCAAACCCAGCCCCAATTCTTCCATGTTCAAGACCGAACCCTTCTGAGACATATGGTTCCAGGGCTAGTTAGCAGGGCCAGGAATGGTCACATCCCTGCTTAAAGACCAATTAACAAGCTGACCAAAGTGTTGGCTTAGGCAATTGACCACATGGACAGCCTAGCAACAAGGTCCTCAAGGTCTATGGTTTCAGCCAACACTAGGGAGGGTTGTCTCCCTCTCCTTCCTCCAGAATGTGGCCTTTTAAAAATGTGCATCTAAATTTCCATCATTCATCTCCCTGGTTTTCTGTCCCTCAAATGCATAGGGCACCTCCTGGGCAAAAATCAGTCAATGTGGGAGGGAGCCAAGTGACGTGAGAATTTTAACAATCCTCTTGCCTGTAAGAGAGGAGCTGGGTGAATGAATACTTGGTGATTTTCATCTCTACCCTCCCTCTCTGTACACCAGACTGCTCTGGTGTGATTCTCACTTGCTGGAGAGAGTAAATGGAACATTCTTTCCATGATTTGTCCCATCCTGTCAGGTCATAGCTTCTCAGGCTATGAACAGCTTGGAAAAATCCCTGGTGTCAGAGAGAGGCCCATGTGGGTGAGTGGGTGGGGGAAACCAGCCTAGTCAAAGCTGAGAGGCTGCAAGTCCAGAGTCCCCAGCTCTCTGGTGTGATGATCTTAGAAACAAGGTCACTAGGGGATGGGATGCAGGACATGGCTCAGCTAGGTCTCCCGGGCGTCTGACATTCAGCCCATTTGCCAAAACTTCAGGAGGCCAGACACAAAGCCAAGGGAATTTTTGTGACTTGTTCAATTTCTTTTTTCTAAGACAGGGTTATTTCCTCTTCTGTTAATCTGGGCAACTTATATTTTTACAAATCTCCTATGAGCCAAGAAAGTGACCAGCAGCATTTTAGCAGTGGACCTATGAGGGCAGTGTTCTAAAGGGCCCCATTTCTCACTCCTTCATATGTTTCCTGAGGGTTCTCAGACCAGTCTTTATTTTAGAATTCAGTGACATGAACAAGAAACTTGGGGTAAGGTACTTGATCTAGCACCATGTGGACACTGGTAGCAATTGGTTCCAGAGGTATAAAGAACTTTGAACTGCTGCTCCTGTGAATGCCTTCCTGGCATGTCATATACACAGCATTCCCTGACATTGCTGGATATTTGGTGTTGACCTTGGAAGCCCAAACACAGGCGTCTTAGCTAAGGCTGTCCTCATTCTTGGCTGAAAGGATGTCAAATCCTGCCCAGAATGGAGAGTGGAATTTAGTAGCCAAGGGCCTGGGTTCTGACCTCTGATTCCACCCCGTGAACCTTTTTAAATGGCTCTTTACCAGCCACCACAGGCCCAAGAAGGCTTCTGCCTCTGGAAAGCAGAAAAAGCCTTTGTTCTGCTTTTCTGGAAAGTGACCCAGGAACACTCAGGAAGAACACAAAACTGAGGACCTAGGCTGGTTCCAGTTCCACAGGGTTGTCCAAAGGGGCTGCTCCTTGGGCAAAACCAACCTCAGCTTTGTGGGAGAAAAGCAGGGCCTTGGTGGGCAGGTCCATGTACTTGTCACAATCTTTGGATATTTCCAGGACTGGCTGGTCTTGACTGATACACAAGGGGAGTCAAGTGGGGGAGGACCTGAGTGGAAGACCCACTTCCCATGCCTGCTTCTGATGCTTAATGCCTGGGGGACCTTAGGCAAGTCACATAATGTTCTGCGACCTGAGTTTCCCCATCTATAACAGGAAGGGGCTTGTCCAGATTGTCTCTGGGGTCCTTTTTAAAAGGAATTTTTTTCTTTTGGCCCGTGCTGCTATCTTACCACAGCCCTCTTACCCAATCCCTATCTCCACATCCCTTTTGTGGTCATTTCTAGAAAATCCATCATCGTCACTGGAGGTCTCCCAGGAGGAGGCAAGTCTCTCCAACTATCCAGCCCCAGACCCCCTTGTTTCTAGCTTCATTGAAGTCTGTCGTCTCTCAATAGGTTCTATTTATTATAGCACTATAAAGATCACAGAGAACTTTACAATCCTAAGAGGTAGATGAGGAAAACTAAGACAGACAGGTTAAGTGCTTTGTCTGGTCACATGGCTAGGAGGTAGCCACAGCAGGATTTGAACTCAGGTCTTCTGGACTCCAGGCCCAAAATGGCCTATGGCAAGCTGCTTTTTATTAAGGAAAGTCTGTCTATGCATAGGCACAACCATCCATGATTTTTCTCCCCAGAGTCATTTTCCTTCTGTACTTCCCTATTTCCTCAAGGGCATCACCATCCTTTGGGTCACCCAGATTTACAACCTGGTAAACCAGTAAAGTATTGGATAAAGCCTTGCCTACTATTTTTATGGACAAGATGGAGAGATGTAAGCTTCAAGACTGTAGGTTGGATGGATTCAATAAACCAGTCCCGTTGAGAGACTAGGAAGACCAAGGAACAGGAAGGCCCAAGACCAATTTGGAAGGTTTCCACTGTGGTACCCAGGACCTGGGCTGTTTAACATTTTCACCAGTGATCTGGATATGGGAATAGAAAACATGCTCACCATATTTTTCAGATGGTACAAACCTGGGAAGGATAATTAGTATGTTGTTGAGTCATTTCAGTCATGTCCTACTCTTTATGACCTCATTTATTTTCTTGGCAAAGATACTGGAGTGGTTTGCCATTTCCTTCTCCAGCTCATTTTACATATGAGGAAACTGAGGCAAGCAGGATTAAGTGACTTGCCTAGGGTCACAGAGCTAGTCTGTGAATGGATTTGAAATCAAGATGAGTTTTCCTGATTCCAGGTCTACTGTACCACCTAGCTTTTCCAGTGTGTTTTTAGGATGCTTTATAAGAAAAATAGTGTCCAGGACTAGGGAGGTGCTAGCCTTGTTATTCTGGCTGTCTGGTCAAGCAAAGCTGTAGCAATATATTAAATTCTAAAATTAAGAAACAGCTGGAGAGGTGTCATCAGAGGCCAAGACAGATGGTGAAAGTCTCCAAGAAAAGAATGAAGGAATTGGAAATATCTAGTCTGGGGAAATGAAGACTTAGGTGGGGCACTTGTTTTCAAGTATTGGAAATACCTTATCCTGGAAAAAAGGATCAGACTTGGCCCCATTGACACATTTAAGTTGGTTATAATGAAAGGTCTCCTGGTGATGGAAGCTGTTCAAATTTGGGATGGCCTGCCTTAGAAGGGAGCAGGCTCTTCCTAACTGAAATTCTTCATGCAAAGCTAGATGGACCCAGGTATGGGATACAGGGTGTCCCAAAAGTCTTAATGCAATTTGAAGCTATTAAAACCACACTAAGACTTTTGGGACACCCTGTATTGTAGAGGAAGAGTCTTGTTTAGGGATGGCTTGGACAAGATTGTCTTGTGAGATTCTGTGATTCCCTTGGTTTATTTGCTTAAATAATGTACATGAGTCAGAAAGACCCAGTTTTGAGCCCCAGCTGTTCCATTAGCTGGGTGACTGTGGGCTTATGTCTCCACATCTGTGAAACAGGTATGATCGTGCCTGCCCTGCTCCTTCAAGGTGTGGTCATTGTGAGGAGCAGGTGAGAGAATGAGCAGGTACCAGGTGCTCTGTGAGCTCTAAGGCTCTGCACAAGAAAGATTCTCTGTGCCCATCATCACCTCTGAGAGACACCAGCAAGATGAGGAGGTTCGAGAAGTGAGTGAACCTGTAAAAGTGAAATAGGAAAGTGTCATCCCCAGCTCTCTGAGGCTGAGCTGGGGCTGACAGCTTCTTCCCATGCTGCCTCGGGGTTCCCATCAAGGAGGACAATTTTCTGATGTTCCTTGTGGTCAGAGTATGGTCAGCCTGGGAGCCACTGCCACTCACCTTCATGGACCTCAGGACCCTCATGGAGATAGGCAGGCCCCAAGCCTTTACAAAGGGCACATAGCTAAGTGATGCAAAGGGGACAGGCCAGGCCTGCTCTCAAGGAGCTCACAGTCTAATGGAGGAACTGAAAAACAGGGGAAGGGAGATGGAGGAGGTACCCCCAAAACCAGAAGCTGAGTGGGGAGGGGAAGGAAGGATGGATGGATGGCCTGTATCCCTCTCCAAAATAGAGGCCCTGGAAGGGCCCTTTTCCCCTTACAGATGAGGAAACTGAGGCAAGAGGGGTGAAGTGACTTACCTAGGGTCACATAGCTAGTAAGTGTCTGAGAATGGATTTGAATTCAAGAAGATGAGTCTTCCTGATTCCAGATCCACTGCACTGCCTGGCTGCCCTATTGTGATTTCAGGATGCTTTATAATAACCACAGACTAGGGGGGTGCTAGCCTTTTCCCAGTGGGAGAAAGGGGCCTGCATGGGTGATGGATGGTCCAAGGTATGAAGATTTCAGGGGAAAATGGATGGTCCAAGGATGTTCCAGAGTGAGAAGGCCTCCAGGAGGATGAATATTCTAGGGTGAGGACACCCTAAGAACAGAGAGGGGTTCCAGAGTGAGACTGGAGGTGAAGTCAGATTGAGGACACCAGGAGTCCCTCCCAATCCTTCCAAAGGTGGTTTTCAGGGTCAAAAGACAATAAATGTAAAAAAGCGTTGAAAAGAAGACAAATCTACACACCCACAGAGTCTTTATCCCTGAAACACAAGTCCTTAGAGAGTAGGACCCAATGTTTGCAACAAAAACATGTATTTTCCACACAGACAACAAGGTGCTTGCTTATTTAATAAGTGGGGCGTTTAAATAAATGTCACTTACTCTTTCTATGGATGGCTAAGCTCTTTGTAGGATTAACCCTAGGCATCCTGTACAGATCAAGCTGAGTACATTTAACATGAGATCTGATGCATTGGCCACTGTTGTCAGTGTGCCTAGGACACCCCGGGGGCACCACCAGTATCACAGGAGGGAACAAGCCACGTGGGAGGCCTCATCACTTTTTGAGGTCAGGAGCAGCGCTGAAAGGCACCTCATTCCCCAGGGTGAGTCTGCAGCAACACAGGGTTAGGGGCAGGAAAGTTCTTGGAAATAAGGGGCAGGGGTTGGGAGTGCTGCTGGGAGAAGCTGGTGTCTGGCAGTTCCTGCCTGGCTTGGCCATCCCTCATGAGTTCTGCTCACTAAGTGTATGAGCCCGGTCCTGAGTGCTGGGATGACCAGTGCACCTTCTAGCCATGCAGGGAAGGAGAGGGCCTGCTGTGTACTCTGGGATTCAATCCCCTACTTCTTCTTCTCCCATCCTTCCTCATAGACCATCCCAACCACTGCTACTCAGTCTACATGTCTACATTCCCCTCCCCAGGCCCTTCCCCCAAGGAAGGATGAAGGGTTTAGAATATCACCTGGAGACGTGTCCTGGCATCACGAAGTCTTCGTGGTCAAATCCTATCCGTTCCCCCAACACAACCTGGCCTTGTTCAGGTATTCATCACCTATCACCAGGCTTCCTAACTTGACCTCCCTACTTCTAGTTTCTCCCCTATCCAATCTGTCCTCTACACAGCTGCCCAAGTGATTTTCCTAATACACAGGTCCAACTGAGTCACTCAAACTGTGGTGGCTCCCTAGTTACTTATTACTTCTAGAATGAAACTCAAGGGGCGGAGCCAAGATGGCGGAGTAGAAAGATGCACATACACATAGCTCCGAACCCACAACCCACAGAACGGCTAGAGGGGACCAACTCACGGTGAATTCTGCACCCAGAGGCCACGGAATATTGGAGCGAGGGAGATTTCTGTTCCAGAGAGACCTGCAAACCTCTCGCGGGGGGTCCTTCGCGCTGCAGACTGGGCGCTGGGACCGGGAGCAGAGGGCAGCCCTGCAGTGGCCGCGACACCGAGAGGAAAAGATCCGAGCAGGCTACAGGGACGGGATCTCCAGCGGCCACGCGGGTCCCTCCACCCACAGAGGGACCTGCAAACCTCTCGCAAAAGGTCCGTCGCGCTGCAGACGTGGAGCCCAGCCCAGACCTACGGCAGCCGCGGCTCCGAGAGGTACAGATCCGAGCAGGCTTCAGGGACGGGATCTCCAGCGGCGGCACAAGTCCCGCCACCCACAGGTGACGGGGGTTGGTGAGAGAGTCTCTTTGGCGGGTCGAGAGGGGAGTGGGGTGCCCCCATGGCTCGGGCCCCCCCGGGAGGTAGAAGCTGAGAGGCAGCTGCAGACAGGGGCTCCCCAAGTGGGCGGGAGCCTGGATCCATTGTGGAAGGTGTGTGCATAAACCCCCTGAGGGAACAGAGCCTGAGAGGTGGCCCTGCCCCGACCTGACCACCTGAACTTAATTCTCACACTGAATAGCAGCCCTGCCCCTGCCAAAAGCCCTAAGGTGGGAAGCAGCATTTGAATCTCAGTCCCCAAACTCTGGCTGGGAGGACCAGGAGGCGAGGTGGGAGTGAGGAGAATATTCAGAGGACAAGTCACTGGCTGGGGAGAATGCCCAGAAAAGGGAAAAGAAATAAAACTATTGAAGGCTACTTTCTTGGAGACCAGACATTTCCTCCCTTCCTTTCTGATGAGGAAGAACAATGCTTACCATCAGGCAAAGACACAGAAATCAAGGATTCTGTGTCCCAGCCCACCCAATGGGCTCAGGCCATGGAAGAGTTCAAAAAGAATTTTGAAAATCAAGTTAGAGAGGTGGAGGAAAAACTGGGAAGAGAAATGAGAGGGATGAAAGAAAAGCATGAAAAGCAGATCAGCTCCCTGCTAAAGGAGAACCAAAAAAATGTTGAAGAAGTTAACACCTTGAAAACTAGCCTAACTCAATTGGCAAAAGAGGTTCAAAAAGCCAATGAGGAGAAGAATGCTTTCAAAAGCAGAATTAGCCAAATGGAAAAGGAGATTCAAAAGCTCACTGAAGAAAATAGTTCTTTCAAAACTAGAATGGTACAGATGGACGCTAAGGACTTTGTGAGAAAGACAGATATCACAGAACATAGCGAGAAGATTGGAAAAATGGAAGATAATGTGAAATATCTTATTGGAAAATCAACTGACCTGGAAAATAGATTCAGGAGAGACAATGTAAAAATTTTGGGACTACCTGAAAACCATGATCAAAAGAAGAGCCTAGACGTCATCTTCCATGAAATTATCAAGGAAAACTGCCCTGAGATTCTAGAACCAGAGGGCAAAATAAATATTCAAGGAATCCACAGAACACCGCATGAAAGAGATCCAAAAAGAGAAACTCCTAGGAACATTGTGGCCAAATTCCAGAGTTCCCAGGTCAAGGAGAAAATATTGCAAGCAGCTAGAAAGAAACAATTCAAGTATTGTGGAAATACAATCAGGATAACACAAGATCTAGCACCCTCTACATTAAGGGATCGAAGGGAATGGAATAGGATATTTCAGAAGTCAAAGGAACTAGGACTAAAACCAAGAATCACCTACCCAGCAAAACTGAGTATAATACTTCAGGAGAAAAAAATGGTCTTTCAATGAAATAGAGGATTTTCAAGCATTCTTGATGAAAAGACCAGAGCTGAAAAGAAAATTTGACTTTCAAACACAAGAATGAAGAGAACCATGAAAAGGTGAACAGCAAAGAGAAGTCATAAGGGACCTACTAAAGTTGAACTGTTTACATTCCTACATGGAAAGACAATATTTGTAACTCTTGAAACATTTCAGTATCTGGGCACTGGGTGGGAGTACACACACACACACATGCACACACGCACACATACATAGAGACAGAGTGCACAGAGTGAATTGAAGAGGATGGGATCATATCTTAAAAAAAAAATGAAATCAAGCAGTGAGAGAGAAATATTGCGAGGAGAAAGGGAGAAATTGAATGTGGCAAATTATCTCTCATAAAAGAGGGAAGCAAAAGACTTATTAGTGGAGGGATAAAGAGGGGAGGTGAGAGAAAAACATGAAGTCTACTCTCATCACATTCCACTAAAGGAAAGAATAAAATGCACACTCATTTTGATAGGAAAACCTATCTCACAATACAGGAGAGTGGGGGACAAGGGCACAAGCAGGGTGGGGGGGGAGGATAGAGGGGAGGGCATGGGGAGGAGAATGCAATCGACACTCATGGGGAGGGAAAGGATCATAAGAGAATAGAAGTAATGGGGGACAGGATAGGATGGAGGGAAATATAGTTAGTCCTATAGAATGAAACTGAAACTCCACTGGCAGCGGACATCCCTCAACCAGGGATCTCACCTACCTTTCCAGAGTTATTCTACATTAACTCCCTCCGGTCAAACTGGCTTTTCACACACATGACATCTATTTCCCCATCTCTGTACCTTTGCCCAGGCTATGGCCCCTACCTCACTTTTTCTTCCTGGAGTTCTTAGCCTTGTTCAGTGTTCAGTTAAAGTGCCTGATTCTTCCACCTGCTAGTGCACTGCTCCACCATGATCTCATATCCACTTTATATAGATTTCCATGTGTTTGTTTTGGCTTCTTCCTTAGGACAGAGGCTCCTTGAAGGCCGGGACTTTGTGTTCCCAGATCGACACTAGGCACTTAATAAATGACGTTAACAGACCTGCTTAGGCACTTGACATGTTTTAACCCATTTAAGCTCACAACCCTTAGAGGCAGGTGTTATTGTTATCCACATTTTATATCTGAAGAAACGGAGGCAGACAGATGTGAAGTGACTTGCCCAGGGTCACAGAGCTAGTAAAAATGTCTGGGGTTGGATCTGAACTCAGCTCTCCCTGACTACAAGCCCAACACTGCACCTCTTGGTATATTCTCTGGGCCTCAGTTTCTTCATCTGCAACACAGGTCCAGATGACCTTGAAAGTTCTTTCTGGCTTCATGCCATGTCCTTCTGGGCATCCCCAGTGCTGGGTGTTGCCTGGTCCTACCTTCATCAGTGCTTGTTGACTGGCTGGTGAATGGAAGGCACTCAGAAGCCACCTAACCTAATTCTTCATCATTTTACAACAAGGAGACCAAGTCCCAGCCAGCATCTTGTAGTTTATGTCTCTGGTACTTCAAGGTTCATGAAGTGTTTTCCCTATCACAGCTGTAGGATAGGAGGGCAACCATTAATGTCCCCATATGTACAGCTAGAAGGCATCACAGTGCACAGACCGCCATCTTCCTGAGTTCAAATCCTACCTCAGACACTAGCTGTGTGACCCTGAGCAAGTCACTTGATCATTTGCCTCAGTTCCCTCCCTTGTCAAATGAGCTGTATTAGGAAATGGTAAACCACTCCAGTATTTCTGCCAAGAAAACCCCAAATAGGGTCACAGAGAGTCAGATGCATCTGAAACACAACCTAATGACCCAATTACAGAGAAGACTACTGGCTGGGACATGGAGTTAAATCACTCTCAGAATTAGTTGGTTAGGATCAGAATGAGGAGTCATTGAGTAGGTTGCCCAGGTTAGGTGGAGATTCTGACAAGGACTCCTGGTTCATATGGCTTATTGCCAGAGCTAACTGAGCCTAGAAGGCAGAGAAAAGGTCACACTTTGACAAGGAAGGAGCTGTTTCTTTCCCTAGGAATCACATAGCATGAGGAAACAAGGTCTTGGGAAGTCGGAATTTCCCTACAATAGGAATTGTAGCTTCTGCCATGATGTAAAGAAGCAGTGTGTGGGGAGGATGACTGGGGCAAAGCAGCTGGGCACCACGTCAGTAAGGCTGGCGCCGGCTAGGACTGTGCTTTTGAAACGTACAGTACTGGATGGATTTGCCAAAGAGTGAGTGGGCATAGATTGTGCACTGTGCACTGGTCTTCCCTCCCAGGGATGGAGGAGAAATCCCGGTGGTGCCTACGTGGTGAGGATCAGATGTGGAGAATGGGACACAGATACGATGGACACAGATACGGCAGGGCTTCCAGAGAGGGAAACTGAGGCACAGACTTCTGACCTCAGATCCAACACTAGTATGGCCTAGATGAGCTGAGTGAGCTTGACTGTACTTTGGCTACTGGTCTGTAATGTGCTTTGAGATCTCATAGGCGAGCGCTGCCCTGTGAAATCTAGTCAGTAGTGGCCAGGGTCATTTTTATCACTCATGTAATGGTGTCCCTGGGGTTTCAGTCCAAGTCTCTCTGTATCATTCAGGGCTACATCACTCATGTAGATGGGAAGGTCAGTTTGAAGAAATTCATGGGTACCAAGAATCTAATTTGGAAATGCTAAGGCTTAGTACCAAAGGGCACCATTCTCTGGGGCTTCTGTCAGTGGCTACGGTAGAATGCTCCCTATTGAAAGGAGGGTAGAAATTGAAAGGAGGTACAATTTGGAGGTGATTCTAAGATACCTCCCTATGCAGTCTCCTGAGGCAACAAGAGCCGCCCACCATTGGCTTTCTCAGGGCGACACCAGAATAACGTCTGCCTACTCTGAGTTTCCAGTGAACCCTCCCATGGCCATCTTATTCCTGAGGAAAACCACCTTCCCACCTCCTGCTTTTCATGGCAAAAACCCACCTCTCAGCAGGTGATTCCCCCACTCCCAGTTGATGGAATCACATTTCCTATTGTTCAGGAATTTCATTGTGTCCAACTCCTCAAGACCCCATTTGGGGTTTTCTTGGTAAAGGTCCTGGAATGGCTTACCATTTCCTTCTTCAGCTCATTTTACAGAGGGGGAAACTGAGGCAAGCAGGGTGAAGTGACTTACCCAGGGTCACACAGTTTGGAAGTGTCTGAGGCTGGATTTGAACTCATGGAAATGAGTCTTCCTAACCCCAGGTCCAGGGCTCTATTCTCTGGGCCCCCTAGTTGCCTGTACTATACAGAAGAGGAAAAAAAATTCCAGAAATGAGATGGCCTCTATCAAATGAACAAGTCACCAAGTCATATTTGGATGTGGCGAGGGACCAGGAGCTCTTCTAGCAGTCCCCTTACAACTAAGGAAACAAACTCAGGGAAGTGAAGAGGCTTGTTCTGGTCACTCGGGTATGAAGAGGCAGGGCCAGAATTTGAGCCCATGCCCTCTGACTCAATCAAGTACACTCTCCTCTGTGTGAGTCATTTAGGGGAAAAGTTCAGCAAAGCAGACATGCAGTGGAGCCTGGAGGCCTTTGGACCCCACAGCAAGGTGGTGTTTTTTTTTTTTTTTTTTATGCCAAATATACAGCAAAGGCTGGAGGATGGGATGACGGGCTCTCGGAACAGAAAATTGGTCTTGTTTATAGTAGGTGGTTAATAATAAATGTTTATCAAATGAAAGCATGTAGAAAGTTCCCTAACTTTAAAGTTATAGAGATGTACCTGGAGTTACTTTCCAAGGAAGAAAAGGTACCAGGTTTGATGCCAAGAACAATCCCCGGGGCGTGGTGACTTGCACTTCAGAGCCATTGTAAACAGCTCTGTTGACAGAAGGGGGGTTAGCAGGTAGAGTTCTTAAGTAGAATTTAGTTGGTTCACCAGCCGTATCTGACATCTCCATATGAATTGGAAAGCTTCCTGATGGAGGCCCCTTAGCTTTAAATACTCTGCGGTGAAGCCTGGAAATCTGACATTTTTTATAGGTAGACCAAATTTATGGATGGCACTTAAGCTCAATCTGGCAGAACTTTACAGGAACAGTGATCTGTCCAAGCAACAACTCAGAGGACAGCATCTGAACAGTGTTACGTACTCTGTGATAATAAACAAATGGCAGGAAGAAAATCCAACCCAACCCTTGAAGGCTTGGGAAGACTCTGATGTGACAGCAAAGAGCTGACCCCACTGGCAGCCTCAGCATGGGGGCTTGGATGCTGCACAGAGGATTCTGGCTCAGGCCAGTGGGGGTCGCAGCAGATGGCCTCACGTTTCTTTTCCATCTCTGACAAGATGTATGAATCTTCTTCTTTTCTTCTGGTCAAACAGAGCTCACCAGTTTCACCTAGGGAAGGTGAACATTCCCCGTTCAGCTGGCAGGTTGGTAAGCCTGAGGATCTTTTAAATTTCAGACATTAGGAAACCAAACCTCTACAAATGAGGTCCCTGCTGAGAAATAGTCTAGTTGTGTGCAAACCTGTCTGTAGCAGATGCAGCACAAACATCTAGATATATAAGGTCTTAGTCTCCAGGCCCGAAAGGTGTGAGCATGCTCCCATACTTGGAAGGGTACTGCCCCTTTGGGAAGGAGCCGCAAAGCGGAGGGGTCCCCATGTCCCCTCCCGGTGGCCAACAGCTAAGCTACCAGACATCCAAAGGAAAAAAAGAAGGAGAGCTGAGACAGGTCAAAGTCCACAGTAGGGTGGTTTGTTGAATTGGGGATGAACTGTATCTGCTAAGGGCTTGTAAGAATAAGGCACACCTCCAAGTCTATCAGATGAAAAGGAAGGTGGAAGGAGACTCATTCAGCCAGACTAGCTCCCAGGGCAGAAGAATGAAAGAAGACACACCCAGGAGTTCACTGGAAACCCAAGAAAGAATCAATTGTAGGACTTGTGGCACAGAGTTAATCATTTCTTGACTTCTTTCTACAAACCTTAGAATTTTGGGCAGCAAGTTTCAAAAGGTTCAGAGAAGTAGGATATCAGGGTCTAACATCTTTCAAGGGAAAGTCAGTCTAGGAAGGATGGGGGTCTTCCAAGGTTAAAATTCTGAAATCATCAAAACAAAATTCTGAAGAGGGAAAATGGGAGTCTCTAAAGGAAGCAGAAAAGTCGTCAGGGCAGGTGATGCGCCAGCTAAGTGTGGGGTGATCTTGACCTCTGACCCTCACAGTGCTCCTCACTTCTCACCTGGCTGCCCTGCCTGGGGGACCTCTGGGTACTTTTTCCTCCCATTCCCCTTCCTTTGGTGTTTAGTCTTCCTCCATAGGCAGGAGCCAACTTCCTTTGTTTCCATGCATCTGTACCTCTGTCAGCACGGTGCCAAGGCCCACAGTAGGTGCTCAATAAACATTGACTCTTGACAGGCCTATAAGAAGTGTTTGGAATGCTAAAACTCAGAACTAGGGCTGACAGGGAAAGCTAGGGAGAACCCAATGGTTGGCTTAATTTCTTTAAAACTATATTGGAAGGAAAGATCAAAGAACAGAACAGGACTCTTGCTTCTTGAACGAGATAATACTTGGATAATGGCTTGGATGGTGATTGCCAAGTTGGGGAGGATAGCCAATGCAAGAAATGACAATATCTGGATTGGAAAAGATCTCAATGGGCCACATCATTGGTCTGAAATAAGAGATTTAAGGTCTTACACTAGGGTTGAAAAAAACAATTTCACAAAGATAATGGAGGCCAGGTTAAACCTGGGTGAGGGGAAGGGTAAGTCAGTCCAAGGAGTCAGGCAACCTTGGGATGCATAGCAGGGCCTCAGCAGCGCCTTAGCTTGAAAGACTTCTGGATGGAGACCTCGAGGCTGGCCCAGGGGCACCCTTAACCATCCCTGAGTCTTTGGTGGGCTGTGGAAGTGTCCTGACAATCAGAGCTCCCCCAATGGCACAGATTGCTTTGGGAAATAGTAAGTTGCCTCTCATTAGATGTGTCTGAATGAAGGCTGGGTGGTCACTTGCAGAAGATTCTTGGTCAGTATGGGCTGGACAGGATGTTCTCTGAGGGCATGAGCACAGCATGATGGATGGCTGAAGGCCTGATTCCTTCTGTTTCCATTAAATGCTGGGTTAATCTTTAGGATTAAGATAAAAAAATCATAGATTTCGGAACGAAAGATCTAATCCTGGGCTGTCATTTTACAGATGAGGATAGACAAAGCCCAGAGGGGTTCACTGACTTGTCCACAGACACATCAGAAGGAAAATGGCAGTCAGCTTCTGAACCCAGGTCCTTGAGACTCCAAATTCAGTCCTCTTTCCACTGTACCCACACCTACTATTCAAAGCCAATAGAAAAACTTGTTCTAGAGTCTAAATGGTTCTAATGATAGATACTAAGAACTGGAGGGTGAAACAGCAAAAGGCCTGAAGATGGATAATTTCATAGAATTGTAAAGCCAGGTGGACAACTCTTCCAAAGTCTTGGAAGGAAGGGGATTACTTTGAAAGACACCAAAGCCATCCCTCCTTTCCTCCCTAATGGCCAAATGGCAGAACATTTAAGGGACAAATGTTTCCATCTCCTTTGGGCCCCTAGAAACCACACAATCCCCTGGAATTCCTAACAGATGAGAAAGTTCTCTCTGTAGAAATCACTGGATTTCCTTGAATAAATTCAGTTTTATGTAGAAGAAGGGAACGAAGGTAAGTGGAGAGAAGGGAGTCCACATCAGGGGTGCTCTGCTTCAGTTTTGTGCACAAGAGCTGCGTCTGGAGACTTGTCAGGCCAAGATGACTACACAAAGGCAGAAGGAGACTGCCAGTGTAGACAGAGCTGAAACTAAGCTTAATGCCTACCAACCTTCTCTAACAAGCAAAAAAGGTAGGTGTCAGACCGCCAAGCTAAGCACAAGAGAAAAGTCAAGTAAGTTTTGTTTGTAAAATTCAGCAGGATTTGCAGAAAAAAGCATGGCCCCATGAGGCTCAAAATGGCTTGACCACAAAAACAAGCGAGTCCCTTCTCTCTGAGCTACATCAAAGGTTATTAGAGCAATGGAAAAATTCATGCCAAACACACAGCAGGATCGAAGAGTGAGTTGGGTCAAACAGCTGGGAGAAAAAACTGGGTCCCTCTGGGTCCTGCCCCCTACTCTCCTGCTGACCGATGGCATCCTGGTGAGCAGTTCCACAAATACTGGGCAACAGCTGCTGTCAGGACCCGCGTGGACGGGCTGGCCTGAGCCTGGAATTCAGAGCTTATCGGAGGCTTTGCTCACCCTGAACCCCCAGGCTACACGCAGTGTAAGGAGAAGACAGCAGCTCTGGCTTAGACATCAAGATGTCCTTTTCAGTTGTGAAAAATAACATACCCAGAACTGCTCGGTTAGAAAAGTCCACATTTTAAGAGTCCCAGGGACGAAGCCGTCACCAGGGTCACAACAGCCAAAGACAGGTTTTTGTTTCGGTTTCTTGTTTTGCCTTTTTTTCTTTTTCTTTTTTTAAAGGAGTGAAGGCATGGAAAATACAGACTGCTACTGAAACAAAATGCCAAAAATACAAAAAAATAGAAAATAGAAAAAAATGTATTTACACGCGGTACATCACTTGATCAGAAAGCACAAAGACTTCCGCGGCTGTGATACATGCACTGGTTTAGGGAGAGACGACTAAAAAACCGGAGAGGCCAGGGAGAGGCCTGTGAGGAGAACAAGAGGGCCCGGGGGGCCAGACGGCTGTTACGCTGAGGGCATCGTGGCCAGTGCCAGGCTGGAGGGGAGGAAGAGGCCGCCCCGTGCGCCAGCTCATGGCAAACATTCCTGTATGCTCGCGACTTGAGCACAGCACAGCTTCCTCTGGGTTCATATGTATGGATGTGTATGTATATATATATACATACACATACATACATACATCTGTGCATATATATATATGTATACACACACACACACATATATATAGAGCTGTGTGTGTGCGCACGCGCGTGTACATGTATAAAAACCGTGCCCTTGCTCATTGCCAACACAACACCTGGGTGGAAATGTAATTCATTACAACAAATTTTTATATGTATACTGTAAGAAGTCACTCTGCGTGTCTGTGGATTTAATAAGTCATTTTACACCACAGAAAGGGTTTAATCAATCCAAAAAAGATTCTTGTGACAGAAGTTCTGTCATCTCAGGTCTCTGAAAGGAAGTTCCCCCCCCGGGAGCCCTGTCCCAAGGGGGAAGAGTAGGCTTCCCTGAAGAAGGTCCGGTCCATGGCCCCTGGACGGCTTTCCTCGTCACCGTCCAAGTCCTGCCTCCCCCACCAAGAGGACAGTTGGGCAGGTCCATAAAAACAGAGAAGGGGAGGACGGAAGCTTCACCAGGTGGCTCCGATTCCATATGTGCATGAGAAAGGAACCAAAGGGGGTCTCTGGAATCTCAGGCCCCTTTTCAATGCAAAGTCAGGTCAGACTAGCACCCCAGGCCAGGACCTCTGAGGGTCAGGACCGCTCTGGGAGGAAACAAAACCACCAACGAGTCAAGGAAGAAGGACCACAGCAGGTCTGGTCACTTTCCGGCTGATCCATCATACTTCCAGGAACCGTGAGCTGCTGGTCTTGGAGTGGAAAGGTTCAGACCACATGCGGCGCAGGTCACCCTAGAGGAGGATGAGATTTGGTGTCATTATACAGCCCACTGTGAGCAGTACAAGCTAAATATATCACCATCTCTTTCTGTTTCTAGTCTCTAGAACATCAAATTACTTCTGCAAAGAATCCAGTGCCTGGAACCAAAATTTTACTCACTGTAATTTGTGATTGCAAAGACGCTTCATTTAAAGACACACTCTTACATTTTCCCAAACACAACCTGAAAGTTACCACCAGGTTGTTTTCAGTAACATCTCTGGTCAGGGCTCTCCCCCTCTGCCTATAAGCTACGTTCCAACAAGACACAGATTTCATCCTATTCCTGAAATTCAGAGTTTCAAACGAATATTTGCAAATTTTAGATACGAAACACTAAGAAGATGGTTAGAGCTTGAGAACCAGTTGCTTCTTTTAACATAAGCCTCAAAGTGTTGCCCTGGGATCCCCAGTTGGAGGCATGCACTGGTACAAGCAAGAAGGCAGGCACATTGTGTGGATGTCAGGCTGCCAGAAACAGAAAACCAGTGTTGAGGGTCTCACCTTTAAATAGGCCATCGTGAGAAGCGGCAACAAGGTAAACGGTACCAAATAGAGGAGGGCAGGCTGGGCTGCCCGATGGATGCGAGACGCCACCGTTGCAGTCAGCAGGCCTATGGGAGGAGACAGGCTATGAGGGCACCCACCCAGCAGCCCAAGCCTGGAGGAATTTTTTTACTGGACGTGGGTGTAATCCTAAATTGTTGGGGTTTGTCACCCATCTTCTTCAACCTAAGGAGGTGAGCGGACAGGTGAGGGGTGGCCCAGCTTTGGGACAGCCCCACCCCAGGCCATCTGCTCAACTTCTCACTGACATCCTCATCTCAAGCCTGGCCTTGGCCTTGGTCGCACTCTCACCTCCATCCCTGACTCAGGCTCACAAAATCTGGCTTCAAGTCCGATGCTCCATCACTTACTGACCATGTGACCTTGCTTAGGTTCACAGATATCTCCCTTCACTTTACAGACGGGGAAGCTGAGGCAGGGAACCAGGTACTGAGTGCTAGGGGGAAGGAGGGGGAAGTTTGGCCCAGGCCCTGACTCCTGGGGAGACTCTTTTCATGCCTCCAAAGTCTCAGTTTCCTCATCTGTAAAATGGGGACACAATCTCTGTCCTACCCTCCCTCACAGGAGAGAATGGCGGTGAAGGCTCCCTGGGTTCCCCTTCTGGCTGAAGTTAGTCCTTCACCTTTACTCTCAATCTTCTCTGTAAGGGCAGAGCTGCCAGGACTGTCACTTCCAGATACACCTCTCCTCCACTGGGCAGCACTTTGGGGAACACCAGTGTTGTGTGCACCAGGATGCTGCTGAAGTAAGGGCGGCCCTCTTTATTCCTCCCTTGGGGCTCCTGGGGAGCACTGAAGCCTGGACCAGGGCAGGTCCTTGGTATGAGGAGTCTATAAGACCGCACTAGGCCCTGGTACTGCTTTTCTCTGGGGGGTGGGGAGGTAAATGAACAGAACTTTATTGAAGAAATCTCACATGGACAAGCTGACTGTGATCACATCAAGCAAACTTCCTGAAGGACTTCAGAAGTCATCGACCACCCCCCAGCCCATCCCATGGCAAAGAGAAAGGAGACAGCAGCAGACTTTACAGATGTGGCTAAACGAGCGTATCTCTTTGGTTCAACTTTGCTACTGACTTGGGGGACATGATTGGGAAGACACAGAAGTGTTCTAAAATCAGCACCTTTTTTTCTTTTCTTTTTTTTTTAGCAGCCATCCATGGAATTCTCCTGAAGGAAGATTTCAGTCAATCTGTGCAATCCCTCCCTTCCAGGGACAATGACCACACCTCCCCATAAACGCATCCCTCCACGCCCCATTCCTCTCAGACACAGGACACTGGACCTCTGTGTCCTCTCAGCAGAGGCTATGCTGGTCCCTGGCTCGCTGCTCTGACAGGGGACCCTTGTCATGGCATGCACGTTCCCAGAGGACAGTTAAGGGAGAAAGCTGGGCCTAGACTGGCAGTGCGGGCACTGCTCAGGTCAGAAAGCACTGACGACGGTGGAGTCTAGCGGTTAGAGCTAGCTTAGGGCTGGGAGGTTCAGCCTGTCACCCTGGGCACAAGGAAAGTGCTAAAGAGAACTGCTAAGTAGAGGTTCCCTGGTCATGGAGGGCCCTGGACGTAAATGACCACCCAGGCCCACGTCCTTCTGGAGAGAATGTGAAGGACTCCACAGGTCTGAGCCCCAGTCTCTTACCTACAAAGTATCCAATGAGGGTACAGTGGAAGTAGGAGACCTTCTGCATGCGACCCGAGATGTTCCCTGGGCCCGGCGCCCCACATGAGTCACTGCTGGCCTGCTTCTTGTAGTTATCGTAGCGCAGCACAAAGCACAAGAGGAGGCCTGGCATGACGATATCGCCGATCCCCAGCATAGAGAAATGGCTGCCTGTGGAGCTAGAGAGCAACAGAGCCCCCCGGGGGCTGGAGCCCTGGCCCTCCCCAGACTGGATGTCCCCTCCACCTTCTCTCCTCTCCCCTCAGGAGCAGCACAACATGCGGGCTTCTGCTCATCTCTGAGGGAAGAGACAATTCTGATATTGTGCCCTTTGGGATGGGCCTAGAGACCTATTAGGCTGAAGACCAAAATTCCATGCCGGCCTAGGCCCTGCCCCAGGCCCTGGGGTGGGGGTTTGCTGATGGGAAAAAAGAGTCTGCAGGTGCTACTGCAGGAGAGAAGGAGATGGAGGAGGAAGAGGGGGAGGGGCAGGGAGGAGGCAGGGGCTAATCCCTTTCCAAACCTGCCCTTTAAAATCAAGCACCCAGTTCCCTACTTTGGGTACTTAAGGCAGGATCCTTATCTGTGAAATGGGAATGATGCCCTCAGTGTCCTGGAGGGGACAAGCAAGGGCCTGGACCTGAGACTTGATGGTTACGGGCAAGAGAAGAAAACCCAAGTGAGGAAACACTTCACTGAAGGCCAATATCTGCCTCCTCTGGCTTTGGGCGATTCTGTGCTGCCAGCATTAACCGCACACGTTTACAAGCCTTAACATGGCATTCCTACCTTGGAAAGACCAATTTTCCAGGAAGAGACAATCGAGGAACGTCTCGGCCCACGTTTGGTCCCAGGTGAAGCTTCCGGGATAGGACGTCCAGGGGATTGTCAGCCGGTTGGGTGGCCACCTTGACCATGACATTGCTATTGAAGATGTAGGCGGAGAAAAAGACCTGTGAACAGAGATGGAACTATGAGTGCGAGGAGGCGCAGCAGTTTTTCCCCATTCTCTTCCATCAAGAACAACTTCTTAGTGTTCTGAGGGATCTAGATCTTTACCACTAAAGGTGTGCCCCACCTAAGGCCACTAATTGGTTCCATGAAAGTATGGTTTTTGGTGAAACCCATTATAGGAAGCAATTTATTCTACAAGCATGAAGTGACCAAACAGGCCGTCACCCGCTGGTATTGTGATGAGGCATTCACAGCTTAGCAAATTACATGTCATTAAAGGAACCAATCTTATTCACTGAAATCCATGGCCTTAAGAGGGTGTCTGTGGAACGAAGTTCAGAATTATTAAGGACCCACAGCACACGGAACACGGGGCCTCACACCTGCCCTCAGACCCTTGGCAGCAAGCAGTGTAAGCTCTGCCTGCCTCAGTGCCCTCAAAAGTAAAATGGAGAGAATCACAGGACCTCCCTGTCAGAGCTGCTGGGAAGACCAGATGAGAAAGGCATTGTGAAGCGCTTCTCAGTGCTTGGCACACAGCAGGCACTTTCTCCTTCCTCCATCAAAAGGCAGATTCCAACCTTGCTTCTCTTTGGCCTCCACTTGCCAAGAGTCCATGAGAGCTGCTGTAATGAGGACTCTGCATATCTTCTGCCTAGGCAGCTCTCAAAGCTCAAAGAACCAGACTTCTGTCCTGGGGATGATTTCAGCTGGAGGGCACAGAGAAGGACTGCCCCATGTGCACACATAGGGGATGTTAGGTGCTTTCAAGAAAAGGGAGACTTACCCAGAAGACATCGTAGATCAGAAGTCCCGAGAGGAGCAAGCAGGAGACCTTGAGGCTTGGCAGGCGGACGAAGGCGATCATGGCCACGCAGAGGCCCATGGCCAGAGCTGAAAGGGAACCGAGGCAGTGAGAGTGTGGCAGTGGGGGTGAGGTGGGAAAAGGGGCCGAGGGAGCGCCTCCACACTGTGTCCCGGGCCCAAGGGCTTCCCAAGGATCACAAGTTCTCGGTGAATTAGCAGAGTTGGGCCTCATATCAAACCCTCTTTTTAATGTAAAACCCAACGTAAGCACGAACACCACAAGTTTTAAGGATTCACTTTGCTCGATCCTGCTCTCATGGATATTGGGAGAAATGAACATCCCCACCAGACATCGGCCATCCAGATGCACTGAGTACTTTAACAGAAACTTTTCAAGATATGGAATTTGAACATGTTAAGAACAATTTCTTACTCAATTTTATTCCTGTTCAGTTGTGTCTTACTCTTCATGACTCTATCTGGGGTTTTCCTGGCAGAGATACTAGAGTGGTTTGCCATTTCCTTCTCTGGCTCATTTTATAGATGAGGAAACTAAGGCAAACAGGGTTAAGTGACCTGCCTAGGGTCACATAGCTACGAAGTGTCTGAGACCAGATTTGAACTCAGGAAGATGAATTTTCCTGACTCCAGACCCAGCGATCTCTATACACTAGAGCACTCCCTAGCTGCCCCTTATCATTCAATATATCTAAGTATTTTCAATATGGTATCTCAAAGATTCTTTCCATTCACAATCATAAAGGGAAAATTTAGATTCAACTGATGCAGATCTGGTTAAGAACTTCCTCAGCTTGATTATAAACATATTAAGTTATTTTTAAAAAGGTTACCTGTCTAAAAGCCCAAGGTATAATTATCACCAACCCATCTATTCAAGGACAGGATTTCCCAGTTATTATTCACTTTTGAGAACAGAAATGTGTGGCTACACACACAGAACGTGCAAATAATTGTTTTGCATCAATACTGTTTAGGAAATACAGAAAAGGTAACATATGTACCAAGCATAGAAGTCAGCTGCCTTAAGCAGCAGGAACAGCCAAATGGGCAGATGCTGAATACAAGTGCTCAGTGGAGAGGGGGAAAGGAGGTCAGACGAAGGGTACAGGCACAAATTCTTCTGTGAAGGCCCTTTCCCCCTGGGCCTCATCTGCTTGCCTGCCCTCATCACCAGCCCAGAACAGAAGCTCCCTGAAGGGAGGAACCATCCCTTCTGACCATGCTAAGCACCCAGAGGCATAAGGAATAAATGGTGGGCAGTGGAACGGTTCCACTGTTAAATGCACACGTTATCACTGGCCTGGCTACCACTGGAGTTTCCCTGGCCATGAATGGCTGGCTTGCCATATGGAGCCATTGTGCTTCTCAGTGACTGTGACCCAACCAGTACTGACACTCGTCAACTTCACTAGACATTTTGCATCCCCTTTCAGCTTGGCGTCACGTTTCTGATGCCCTGATTCAGGGCATCTTGATCATTCCCGTGTCCTCACCAGGAGAAGCCCCATGTTTCTGCTCAAGTGGGCCATCACCGGGACCACATTGCCTCTCCTCCAAGATATACTGTTTAAATTAGGGACCCAGTGCAAAATAAAGAACCACAGAGCCTCAGAAGAAGGGGACCACAGATGAAAAACTCCCTTCTAAAACATCCCTGACAAATGATCATTCAAATTCTGTTTGGAGACTTTCATCAAACAGGAAAATGACCATGTCCTGAGGCAGCCTATTTCAATGCAAATTATTTCAACAGAAATTATTATACACCTATGAATAAGAAGCTGTACTGGGGCAGGGAAACAAAGATACAAGTGAAACCAGTGTATGTCTTGCTGGAGTGAGAAAAAACCTCCAGAGATCAGTGTCATACAAGGGACTGTGGAAAGGACAAGAGCGTTGGTGGCTGTGGGGAGGGGCAGCATCTAAGCTGGGCCTAGGCTTTGTCTCTGATCCTAGAAGAGGGAGCCCCTGAAGGCTGTGAGCAGAGGCTGACCTGCTCCTCAGATCATTTTTGGAAGCTGTGTGATGATGGTCACTTTTAGACAGCTTTATTAGAAATTTTTAAAAAGTTGAGCTTCAGCCTGCCTTTCTTCCATGGCCCCCATCTTTCCCAATGACCCTTCAGATCCCTGGATGCAGCTCCTATGTTTCACACAGATCTTGTCCTGGCTTGACACCTCTGCCCCTTAAAAGGAACTTCTATCCCACAGTTGTCTCTCCCCTCTAGCACTGACTTGGAATGTGCTTCATCCAGCCTGCCAAGCTTTCCATGCAGCCACTGTCACTGCGTGCCCCGTCCACAGCTCACATTCAACTGCTGCTTTCCTTCCTCACCATGACTGGTGATTATCACTATTTTGCAGATGAAGAAGCAGGTGCTGAAAAGCCATGGGATTTGCTTCGTTAACACTGCTGGCTTGAGGAAGAATGGGGGGGATCTAGTCTTCTGATCATAGTAGTTCATTCAGGAATGTTTTTCAAGTGCTTCCCATGTACTGGGATACAGGGGCAAAACAAGACAGTTCTGCCCTGAAGGAGCCTCTATGCTACTGGAGGGGAACGAGGGCAGGGCTTCCAGATAATTCCAAAAACACAGGCATAAAGTAATTCCAGGAGGATGATGGGCTTGGTTG